>NC_050576.1:250533447-250683447 GCF_011100635.1 Trichosurus vulpecula | reverse complement strand
ATTATTTAATATCAGCTCCATATCATCTGTAAACAGGAGCAGATGAGGACCACACCCTCTCTGAGATATTCTTCTACAATACCATGGTTTTAAACACGGATTATGTCAAATGGGTATGGTTCACCTAACAGGACTCCTGGATGTTGGTAGTACAAGGACTTTGGGCCAGGAAAGCCTTGGGCTTTAATCCAGGCTCTGTTGATTAGTAGCTATGTGACACAGAGAACAACCTAGCACAAAGGTCCTGGTGTGGAAGTACCCTCAATCAATGTAGATTGATTTTTAATCTTAGAGCATTTGCCTAGGGCACTGAGAAGTGATGAGGCTTGCTTCCAGGGGCCCTCAACCAGATGAGTCAAAGGTTTCCTTGACTCTAAGAGATACCTTCTGTCCATTATGCAGGCTGGTACACAGTAGGTCCTTAATAAATGCTTGTTGACTTGACTAGGAGGAGAATGCATTTCACTCCAATTGCTTGTAGATTCTCCACATCAGCACTTTGTCACATTCCCCACCTATTTTTTCTCATCATTCTCTTAAACTCACATCAAACAAATTTGTCAAGTGCTTGAAGCTTGAAAATAAAACACCCCAGGCCCCAAAAGACACACACAGGACACAACCAATCCCCACCTAACTCTTCATTTTATTGAACATGAAGGATGCTCTATCTCTGAAATATATCACTTGTCACAGTACCTCTTGTCCCTTTCCAGGATCATCTGGTTAGAGCAGCAGATTGAGAGGTACTAAGTCCCCTGCTCTACCTCAGAAGGTTGGTTGGCTAAGTCTTTAACCAAGTTGTGTGACTATCTTAACAAGTAGTTTCTGGTTATCATGGTTTCAAGAAAATGAGCACACATTTTTTTTTCATTCCAAAGCTACTCTGGGTCATTTGTAACACAACACATACTTTTTTCCTTGATGTATTTCCACCAGTACCACAAGTATGGGAGAATGATTAAAAACATTGGTACCACTATAAACCAGTAGCAATGGGACTATTCAAGCTAATTGATTGTATACTGAGGCAAGAAATAGAAAGCTCCTCAGTCAGTGAGTTTGAAGAGTCTCCCAGATCCTGAGTGCCAAAAGAAGTGGGTTTTGATTCTGCCTCTGGTCTTAATTGGCTGACTCAGTTTTCTCATCTATAGAGTCAGATGGAGGCTCATAGGTGAAAAGGTCATGGATAGATTATAACCTAAATCTTTGGAATCAACACTTGTATTAATAAAAAAAAAGGATTGATTGAATTAAAAAAGGAAGGCAAAATCCATGAGATCTAATACAATGTCAATTTGGTCAATCAATCAATATTTGTTAGGGCCTATTAAGTTCCAAGCTCTGTGGTAAATGTTCAGAATGCAAAAAGAGGTACAGGCTCTACCCTCAAGGAACTTATAGTCTAATGGGGGAGAGAACAGGCGAACAAATATGTACAAAGGAAGTTACATACAGGATGAACAAAAGTAATTAGAGAGAAAGTGGTGGAATTAAGAGGGCTTAGGGAAGGCTTCTTGTAGTAGGTGGGATATTAGTTGGGACTTCCAAGAAGCCAGGGAGGTCATTAGAGTGGAGGAGGGAGAGCATTCCAAGCCTGGGGAATGGCCAGCAAGAATGCCCAAAGCTGAGAGATGGAGTGTCTTATTTGTGGAACAACAGCCAGGAGGTCAGTATCATTAGATTGAAGAGTATGTGTTGGGGAGTAAAGTGAAAGAGGACTGGAAAGGTAGGAAGAGTCTAGGTTATAGAGGGTTTTGAATGCCAAACTGTGCATTTTATGAGTCAGTTAACTACCCTGGGCCTCAGTTCCCTCATCTGTAAAATGAAGGGGTTGGATTAAATGATCTCCAAGGTTCTTTATAGGTTTGTATCTATTATCTCAATAAAATGTGTATTCTTAAAGCTCATGGATTATATCATTTCTGATTTCATACCTCCAGTGATTGGCAAATAGTAGGGATTTACTAAATGTTTGTTGGTTCATTGACAGAATATCAAGGTCATGTGGCACAAGAGATAAAGGGCTAGATTTAAGGTTAAGAAGACCTGGGTTCAAATCCTATGTCTGATACATTAGCTGTGAGATCCTGGGCAAGTTATCTTACCACTCTAAGTCTCAACTTCCTCATCTATGAAATGAAGGGGTTGGATTCAGTGACTTCTGAGGTCTCTTCCTGCACAAAGTCTATGATTAACTGATCTAATTGTTTCTAAGGTCCTTCTACGTTCTGACACTATATGAGGCTCTGATCATGTGGTATCTGTTTATATGAATCCATTTAGTTGTGGAGAAGACCAAGTATTCAGGTCATGAAATTGAGTAGATTGAGTGCATCTGATTGAACCAACCTGAAACTGTAATGTGACCAAGTGTTTAGACATAGCTGTGTCCATAGTTCTCATAGTTCAGATCTGAGGAGTTGGATAATAAAATAATAAACATAAGACAATTTCACTATTCTCTTAACTCCTCCTTTATTCATATGAATTGTTTAAATTCATTCTCCTTTCCTCATTCTGCATGGACCCTTCCCTCCATTAGTTGGTGTTTATAAAAGTTCCTAAGAACGTGTCATCAGATGTGATATAGATTATTAGTATGCTAAATGCTATCACCATGACTCTAAAAATGTCCTCAAGTGCATGTGGTCCATAAATGATGGGTAAAAAGCACATGGGATGGAGATGGAACTGTGGCAAAGTGGAAAAAGAACATAATTTGGGGTCCAGAGACCTGGGGTCCCTCCTCTACTTATTAGTGACCCAACTTTGGGCGGGTTACTTCTTTATGAGCCTTACTTTCCTCATCTGTAAAATGGGGACAATTGTGCATGTTTTACTGACCTCGTTGCCTTGTTGTGAGGTTCAAATGCTGAAAGATGTGTATTGCTCTTTGTAAACCTCTATGTGCTCTAGATTTCATTAATTTTTAGGAGCGTATGAAGCCTATATTAATTTATGAATCAGCTGATCACTAAAAAGTGTTCTAATGTAACTTCAAATGTTTTCATATGAACTTAATAATAAATAAACAAAAATCAATATCTACATGAAATTATAAGCTTATAAATTTTTTTAAAGTATATGTTAAGTTTAACCAGGTACTAACAAAATTGTTCTGATCATTTTCTCATATACATATTTCCAACACAAATAACTCCTAACGTAACTTGTTCATTTTGAGCCTGTCCTTAGCCTGGAATTCTAGGAAACATATTATAGTGGAAAGGGTGGTGGATTTGGAGTCAGAAGTAAGGAGTTCAAATTGTACTAGTGTTCTAATGTTTGCTCCAGTGATGACCTTGGGCAATGCCTAGGCCTCTGTTGGACTAGTGTGCCTCTAAGCTCACTTCCCATTCTATATCTCTGATCCTAGGATCCTAAGACCCTGCACACCCTGGCCTGAGCTTACTTTCTGGGCTCATAGATCACAATTTCTTAGGCAGTCTTTGTGTTTTATGGCTGCCAGTTGGCACCTTTGGGATCTACCTGCTGCTCCATTCAGAGCAGCAAGAGTTGTCACGCCCTATAGCGTGATCGGTCTCCTAGAAACTCTTTTGCGTACACGTGTCATCTGGAGGGATGAGGTCATTCTTCCGGCTAAATTTATTAACATGTCAAAATGATGCAAGCGGCATCACTTGAGCCGGCTTACTGCTCAGCCATTTGTCTTTTTCATTGTTGGAGTTCTGTTGCATTCTTTGGTAAGCAATGAGCCATTGGCCCTATTTTGTACAAATGCCAAAGAACAAGTTTAACTGTATCTAACTTGAGTGTAAAAAAGTTTGCCTGTGGGGCAGCTAGGTGGCACAGTCAGTAGAGCACCGGCCCTGAAGTCAGGAGGACCTGAGTTCAAATCCGGCCTCAGACACTTGACACATGTACTAGCTGTGTGACCTTGGGCAAGTCACTTAACCCCAATTGCCCTGCCAAAAAGCAAAAAAAAATTGCCTGTACAAAGAGATTTGGAGTTGGAGATGGAAGATTTGGTTTCAAGTCCAGGTTTCAGCCCTAATGCATTACCATGGGCCAATAACTCTCTCTGAGCCTCAATTCTTTCATCTGCAAAAAGGGATATCATTTTTACTGCCTACTTCATAGGTCATTGTGAAGAAAACAATTTTTAAAACATAAAATGCTCTAAACATGTGTGCAAGCTATTACTCTCCCATGGTGAATGTAAAAGCTATAGGAGGTATTTAACAGCTCAGCAACAAAGTTGCCAGCTGGAATGCAATGGAATCTAAGACAGATACCTGATCATTGAACTTCCAGTGATGAGTCTATCTAGCAATGCGCTCAAGAGATGTATAACACTTCTGAAAAATGAACCTTAGAATCCTGGCAAATGCCCCTGTGGAACTTTGCATTTCTTTGTAAATCAATTTCATCTTCATAAAAAGAGAAACTCATATAATTAGATTATTTCATCAATATTTTGGCTCAATTCTTAACATTTTCAGTTAGGTAATCTATTATACAGTCACTTAAAACATTAATCTAGCTTATTTGGATCATAATATCCTCCCCAAATGTTGTTTATTGATTTGCATCAAAATGAAGTCCTTCAAACACACAGGCAGAGGCTGAAATCTCTCAATGTAATTGTGTTAGTTACTTAAGGTAAATACATTTGGGGGCTGTGCTGTAGTTTAAAAAAATAAGGTCAATTAAAACATCAAAGGGCTAATTTCTGAGTTGGGGAATATAACAGGGACTTCCTGGAAGCTATTCTTCCAAATGCAGACTGGAAAATCAGGTTACTATTTTCTAATGCCTACTGGTTTCTTTCCTGGAGAAGGTCGATCAAATTATTCAGAATGAAGTTTAGAGTCCAAGCAATCTTATTGGAGTCCATTTGTGAATATACCTACAATGCACTTTTAAAGAGTATTTCAGGAGAGCAGATAATCTCTTAAACTGGAAATGTTTCTGTTATCCTATTGTAACTGACAGATAAATTGGATAGCTTCTCTACTTTGGAAGAAAGGTAGGGGAAAGATCTATTACTTAACCTAAATTATTTTCTTAGAGGGGGGAAAAAGAGAACAACTCCTTGGTTGTTCCTTCTCAGTTTAATATGTAAATACAAAATGAATCCACATTGACATCACAGGGAAATTAATTTGCATTTTAGATTCATTTTTTTCACTCATATGAGTGAAAGGCCAACCAAACTTGCAAGGGTGGGTGAAGGACTAGGGATAAGGAGAAGGGGCTTATTACATTGAATTGTATTGACATTTAAATTTATTTTGATTTCATGTCATCCAGGTTTGCAAGGGGAGAAATCTAGCTTCCAATATGAACCCAACCTAGATTTCAAGGTATCAATATAGTGTCTCACAATGAGTTGCTCTGATTGCAGCAGAGATTATTTATTACAACATAGAGAACATTCTAGCTGTTAAAGTATGTGTATCAAGGACATATATTCCCTGGCCATCTCACTGCTATCCAGGGTCCTGATGTGGGTTTTAGTTCTGAGAAATGAGAAAGCACGCTTATGATAGTACCAGGAAATTCATTCTGTGCCAAACTCTTCAGGCTAATTCTAGGTGGAGTTTAAGGTCTAGGGGATTTTAAATTAAGGTAAACAAGGGGAAGTGGAACATTTTACAAATGCACCAATTTGAAATAAGCAGATGTCAGGTATCTTAGAATACATCAATATGATGACAAACTCAGGAACTGGTAGAATTCCTTTGGTGTCAGGGACTATACTGAATGGACTCATAAAGCTTTCTGTTTCTCTATTTGCTGCACACCCTCCTTGGGCAAGAGTCCCAGTTTAGCCAACTTGCATCAAGGTTATTTAATTTTAAGAAAAACATTTTCTGTTGGCAGAAGACTTAGAAATAAATGAATGAAAGTATGTACTAATCTAAAGCAGTGGTTTCTAAACTTTCTTGATGATGAACCTCTATCAGGAAAATGAAGGGGGGATGTGCCTCCAATTTGTGCATATTCATACATTTATAAATCATATACTTAAATGGCTATGGTAATAATGAGCACATGGTAGAGCTTATACAAGAATAGATTTAAACAAAGATGAAATATTATTTGATCCTGGACAAAATAGGGAGCCACTAGAATTTACTGCATAGGAGAAGGACACGGAAAGAAGTGAATTTTAGGAATAGCCCTTTGGCAGCTGAATGGATGACAGAGTGTTTGCAAGACTCCAGGCATGGCGGGGGAGGGAAAAGAGCAACTCGGAGGCTATTGTAATAATGATAAAAGCCTGGAATAGGAAGAAAGCTGTGTGAATGGAAAGAAGGGGAACAAATGTGACAGATGTGGAGACAGAATTAAACCTGGCTATTGATTGTACATGTGGAGTGAGTGAAAGTGGGAAGTTGAAAATGAAACTTAATTTGGGAATCTAGATGACTAGAAGGATAGTGATGTTCTTGAAAAATTAGGGAAAGGAAGAGGAAGGATTTAGATGAAAAGATGAAGTAATGAGATGTGATAAAGACATTGTCTTTGTATATAAGTTTTCAATCCAATTTAACAATCCCTTATTAAGAACCTACTATGTTCAAAGCAATGTGTTGGGTGCTATGAATATATGGATAGAAGTCAAGCAGTTCTATTCTTTGGGAGTTTAATACATTCATCCTTTTAAGGATCTATAGGTCCTCTAAGGAAATGTACAAGTATTCCATAGCTTTCATCTTAACAAGGAACGGGGAGAGGCCATTTGGTGAAGGGGAAAAGATATTACATTGAGTGTCTATCATTTTCATAATCTTCTATATAACATTGGTTCTATTACTTACTGTCTATGTAATTTTAGGCAAATTACTTACCCTTTTTGGTTTCAGTTTCCTGATATGTAAAAAGAAAACGTCGGACTAGAAGATCAAGAAGCAGTGTGGTACATGAGAAAGATACTGGATTTGGAGTTGAGGGGCTACTTCAAATCTCACCTTATCTATCTTATGCTATCTGCTATCATGTGGCCTTAGGCATATCACTTCATGTTCCTGGGCCTCAGATTTCTCATCTATAAAGTGAGGGGGTTAGATTATTTCTACTCTAAAGCCATTCCAAGTTCTATGACTCTATGTTATAAAATATATGGATAAGTCAGAGCGCTTGCCCTCAATGAGCTTGTGGTCTGGTAAGAGGAGTTGACATGTACCCAAGTAGATATAACACTACAACATTACAAGTACAGGGGAGAGCAACACATTGATTGTGATGTCCATAGTGACCCATGAACTTCATGGTAAAACCTAAAATGTTTCTTTCTACATTCTTTATACTATCATCTTCTTACTGGCAAAAATGCTCTGGTGCATTAGAAAAAAATACCCACAACATGTGCTGAAGGTCAATTCTAGAACAGGAAACTCATTTTGGGTCTTCCTTGCAATCATCAATGGCAGCCAGAGAAAACATGTTGTAGGGCAAAGGTTTCCTTTGAAGAAATGTTACTCTAGCACTTTGGAAAGAAACCATTCTTTCCTGGACAACAGAATCAGTGGATTTCCCTATACATTTGTTATCAAACATGCTATCAATAAATAAAAAGGTTTCCTTTCCTGACCAGTACTAGTGTGGTAGAACATTATCGCCCTGGACACTAGGCAGAAGAATTTGGATCAGAATTGTGCTGGTAATGTAGAGAAAAGAGAGCCTATTACCTTCCTCAGTTCAAATCATCCACTCCCATAAGTGGTTGTTTTCTATGAGATTAGAGTCATTTTGGTGGGTGCTGACCAATAAAAAAATTAGCGTTTTTACCAAACTTTAAGAATGTCTGCATTTGTATGTGTATGTATGATTATGTTTCTCTATGTGTAGAGAAAGTGTGAGAGAGCACCTATACAATATAATTATACATGTATATTAACACCTCGTACATATATGTGTATGATATATGTATATATAATTTGTGCATATACACATATGTTATATGCATTATATATACATACATACATATATTAATATTGTACATGATAAGAATCACATTTGATTTTCACAGTACCCTGGTGATACTGCAGGGTTGATTATAACTATTTTATAGATAAAGAAATTGAAACTCAGTGAGTTTAGATGACTTGCAGGAATTCATATGAATAGTAAGTATCAAAAGTGAGATATGAATTCTGGTCTTCCTGCTTTAATTAAATTCAAGTTACCTTAGCTCTATTTTAGAGGGCACTGGAATTTTTAAAATTATATTTTATTTATTCAGTTATCAAGTATTTATTTCCTCTCCTTGCCACCTCTTCCAATGCTAAAAAATAATTAATGTTAGGAACTCTATTATCTTTTGTCAGAAATGAGAAATTAAAAGACTCGCAGTGTTAAGAACAGTCTGCCCTCCTCTTTGTAGGTATAGAAATCCCACCTCCATTTGACTGATTAATTGGTCTCTTAGACTGACCAAATGAATTAAACAGCCCCAACCTCCTATTAGGGAGCTAGGTGGCACAGTGGATAGAGTGCTGAACCTGGAGTCAGGAGGAGTCATCTTTCTAAGTTCAAATCTGGCTTCAGAAACTTCCTAGCTTTGTGTCCCTCAGCAAGTCACTGAACCCCATTTGCCTCAGTTTCCTCATCTGTCAAATGAACTGGAGAAGGAAATGGTGAACCACTCCAGTACCTTTGCCAAGAAAACCCCAAATGGGGTCACAAAGAATAAGACACAACTGAAAATGACTCAACAACAACACCAATCCCTTAATGAAAACTATTTTCCCCTAAGTCCTCATCTCTAAAGAGGGAGGACCAGTGAGATATGACCTGAACTTGGTGCAAAATCCTAAGCAGATCTTGGTCAAGACCATCACTAAGGTGAGCTGACTAGAGCTTTCATCACTGGACAAAGACTTTAGAGAGCATTGACTGCGTTAGAAACCCCTCTACATAATAAAAACAACTAAGCATAGTACCTAATGAAAACAGTTAAAACAAAGATATAGAAGGTGTTTGACTACCTTAAATGAGAGAATTCTTCAGGATGCTTGCCCCACATTTGGTTTGTGCTACTTGCCTATGGCACAAAATTCTTTAATTCTGGTTCTGATCCAGCCGTCCTCTGATTTTGAGTCCTATGTCCAGAATACTGTGGACTTGGAGCTATTGGTTGAGCTTCTAGAGACCATGATGCCACTCAAAAGCACTGAGGATTCTTGGTTATGACATTTTAAAAACAATTGGTTAAGTAGTAACATATACTTAGATCTGGAAGAGACCTCGGAGGCCATATAGTCAAATCTACTCATTTTACAGAAGAGAAAACTGAGACCCAAGAAGAGTAAGTTATTTGTTCAAGGTCACATGTGTAGTAAACATCAGGTGCAGGATATAAGCCTATATCCACTCATTTCAGAGCTCTTTCTATACTACATTTTCCCTCTTAAAATGAATTTAAATTATATTGATTATTTGTCAAACATTCATAGCAATTGTCCCTAATTTATTTTTTATTAATAGAAATGCATACATGTCATTCATTCAACATTTGTTAAGTACCTAAATTGGATTCTTTTGACTAAGGATGGGTTGGTCTAAGAAAGAAGTACAAGACTATGCCCTTGTCCTCAAGAAGTTTACAATTTTGTATGCTTGCGATGACATAATGTAATAACAAAAACAATTTACACCATAGATTGGGTTGTATTAGGTGTGCACAATCATTAATCTCTGGGAATCCTGACAAGAAAAATGTTATAGATGTGTAAATGACTGTTTCATTAACTGGGAAACTTGAGACTGTAACAACTCTGAAGCAGCATCTGGTTTCCTAGCAGGTGACAAACTCCCACTCAGAAAATGAGAAGTCAGACAGAGGTGACTTTCACTGAAGTCCAACATTCCTTTGGGGTTTCCAATAAACCAAAATATCTGATCATTTTTTTAAAGTCTATAAGGAATCCAGTATGAGGGGCACTTTTTTGCCATTTATCCCTCTCAAACTGCATGGTATATTTATTGTACTTTTTATTCTGTATTTTAAAAATGCTCCCTCCATGTATGGATGCTACGTAGAGCTGAAAGGGACCACAGAAATACTGTCTAATAGTTAAAATATCAATGTAAGTAAATACTCTTTATCATGGGGTGATTGATTTAGACCTTGAATGATCCTGGTCCCTTCCCCTCATATTACTGATAATGACATGGAGTCATTGAGATTAGCTGATTTGCCTTTGGTCACACAGTCACTAAAGGGGAGAGTTGATGTTTGAAAACAGGACCTCAGACTTCAATGTGAATCCTTCTTTCATTGCCTCATGCTGCTTCCCCAATCCAGTTCAGACTAAATGTACATGGAACTAATGGGACAAATGTTTAATTTCCATTCAGGCAAACTACTGGTCAATTTGGCAGATTTTTTTTTCCATTCTACTGAATTGATGTGAATTGTTTTTGACACTTTGAAGAAAGGCCCACCAAATGACCCTTAAACCCTTTGGAAGAGGACCAAGTGGTAGTGGGTGATCTAGTTTTCAAGCTGCCTAGAAGGATAAATATAATTCGACACTGTAACCATCCCAGAATATTTGGAGGCAGTACCCTAAATTGGGCCATAATTAAAAGAGCACATAATCTGGAGTCAGAAGGTCTGGTTTCAAATCCCACCTCTGAAGCTTACTTTCTCTATGATCCTAAGCAAGCTACCTAACTTTTCTATTCCTCAATTTCTTCACCTGTGAAATGAAAAGCTTGGGTTATATAGCCTCTAAGGTCACTTACAGCACTGTATCTATGATCCTATGACCTTGGTTTTAAGTTAAATCATTTTACATCTAAACCAATAAATCTTTTTCATCTAAAACCATGTTGGTAAAAAAAAATCCTGTCTAGAAAAAAAAATCTGTCTTATAGCACTTTTATATTCACAAATTGCATTCCTTCCAAAAACCTGAGGCAGATAGTGAATTTAGCATTATTCCTATCTGTAAAGTGGACTTTATAGATGAGATATTGAGGATCAGAGAAGCAAAATGACTTGTACAAAGTCACATGGCTAGTAAATGTTAGAGGAAGAATTTGAACCCAGTTTCCTTGTAACTGAGATTTGATCTCTTTCCCCTGCTTCACGCAGGCAATTACCCTCAGTTTTTGCTTCAAATGACATAGATTCCTTGTGGCATCAGATCATGTTTCCACCAGTACATTCTTTCCCCCCACCTCCCTCAGTCACTGTCCTGGGTCCTGAAGTCACACAGTGTAAGACTGCCTAGTACTTTGAAATTTTCCCCCAGAACAGGCTTAATTATACCACATTGTAAGTGATTTACAAGTTCATCACAGTACCACCACCACCATGACCCTCACACCCAACCCCCTTTAAATATCAGTGTAAAGAAACAATATAATATAGTTGATGTGGAGACAGTATGTAATAATCTAGTTGGAAAGATAAACTATGATACAAAATTCAATTTTTCAATCCTGTGGAGGTAAGCATCTTGTCATGTCTGGCAGATGAAGACACTGAGGCAAAAAGGATGGCTTATTTAAGAATATGCTAATAGTTATTGGCAAAATCCAAACCTCTAGACTCTTATAGTGCATTTTCCATTGGGCCATATTGCCTGAAACCATACCAACACTACCAATCATATTGTAGTTTTTGTGATTACTCTAAATATTCAGATCAAGGATGATACCTAGACATTCTCCACCAAAACCATTCAGCTCAAACTTGAGATTTTCCCTGATATGAGAATCAGGATGTAAGAAGGTTGAGTAGACAGCTTAGGGAAAGGCATTCTTGTATTTCCCAGGAGCAAGCTCTTGCATCTTGCAGTTCTGGGAAGATCATGTCTATAGTATTTTGGGTTGTTCTAGGCACCACAATTTAGGAAGGACACTATTAAGCTGAACTATATAATCAATCAGGATGATAAAGTACCTTAGGTCCTTGATCTATAATTGTTAGTTGAAGGAAATGATGATGTTTATCTGGCAGAAGAAATGACTTGTGGGGAAAGGGGTGAGAGAATGATAGAAATCTGCAATTATTTGAAGGCCTGTCACATGAAAAAGGATTATACTTGTTTGACTTCATCCCAAAGGACCAAACAAAGAATGACAGGCAGAAATTGCAAGGGGATAGATTTAGTTTTGATATAAAGAAAAGCATTCTGATAAAGAGAATCATCCCAAAGTGAAAGGGGCCTCCTTTTTAATTTAATTTATTTTTATTTATTTTATTATATATTTATTATATTTAATTTATTTTTAATTTAAATTATTCATTTTTAGTTTTCAACATTCACTTCCATACACCTTTGAGTTCCAAACTTTCTCCCCATCTCTACCCTCCCCCACCCCAAGATTGCATGAATTCTGATTACCCCTCCCTCAATTTTGCCCTCCCTTCTATCCCCCCTTTTCTTATCCCCCTTCCCCTTCTATTTTTCTATAGGGTAAGATAAATTTCTGTACCCCATTGCCTGTCTATCTTGTTCCCAGTTGCATGTAAAAACAATTTTTAACATTCATTTTTAAAATTCTGAGTTCCAAATTCTCTCCCTTCCTCCCTCCCTACCCAACCTCCTTGTGAAGTCAAGTAATTTGATATAGGTTATACATGTGTGGTCATGCAAAACACTTCCATAACAGTCATGTGAATGACTACATTTCCCTCCATTCCTATCCTGCCCGCCATTTATTCTATTCTCTCCTTTGACCCTGTCCCTTTTCAAAAGTTTTTCCAAGGTGGTATGATCTAAGGAGAGGTGTTTACTCCTCTTTTGGCTTGTGCTCTGGTCTATGAGTGACCACAAGTATTCTTTTCTGCCCTGGAACTGTGAGGAGGATTTTCTCCCCACTGTTGCCACATTCCCTGCTATGCCAGTGCTCTGCCTTGTCCCAGGACTGCCACTCAGATCCAAGTATGGACAAAGCAACAGAGTCCTGTCTCAGTGATGACAAAGAGATCCCTCTAATACCCTTCTGATTGGTTGTTTTATCCCTTTACCATGTGTGGGCTGAGAGCTTTGGAAGCAGCCACTGCCACCACTGCCTCCATCAATGCCACTACTGCTATAGCTGCTGCCACAGCTGCCACCACCACCACCCCAGGGCTGTGCTGGGGCTGGGGCTGGACTGAGCCCTCTCATCCAGGTCTGACAGACCTTTCCTACTGACTTTCTAAGTTGTCTTTGGTGTTTGTGGGTCGAGAAGCCCGAAAACCACCACAGCTGCCTGCAATTCAGTCCCCTGAGGCCTGCTCTGGTTTCTCTAGGGCCTGGTCTGTGCTGGGTGGCTTGTGCTGGACTATGTTCCTCTTTCAGCCCAATGCAACAGACCTTTCCTTTTGAGGCTTCTAGGCTATCTTGGGCTGGAAATGTGTTTCACTCTTTCTTTTTGTGTATTCTGCTGCTCTAGAATTTGTTTAGAGACATTTTATAGGTGTTTGGGGGAGAGCTCAGGCAAGTCTCTGTCTTTACTCTGCCATCTTGGCTCCTCCTCACTGGAAATTTTTAAGCAGAAGCTAAATGAGTGCTCACTAGGTATGTTACAGTGAGGATTCTTTTTGGGGTATAAACTAGATGAACTTAGAAGTCTCTTCAAATTATGAAGAAACTTAATTATATGTAACTGATTCCAGCTTTCAGAAGAATAGAATGCTGCAGGCCTGCCAGGTGAAGACAGATGAACTATCTCAAGATGGAATGGATTCCCCCTCCTTGGATAGCTTGGTCAGAGTTCAGTTGCTCACTTCCTGTATGTATTATAGAGAGGATTTATTTAAGGCATGGGTTGGACTAGATGGTTAATAAGGTCCTTTCCACTCTCAAATTTTGCAATTCCAAAATTCTGTGAAGATTTCTCTCCCAACTCTCCTTGTTATGGTAACCATTATAAAGGGGACCGACCTATTGAAATCCTGCAGAAATTACTTGAGGCATCGGGAAGTAGGCAGGAAGTGGATTTTGAGATGTTTGGAACCTAATCTGAAGGCTAACAGTTTGGGCATTATGAAAGGAAGGTAAGTGATTTGGTGAATGTCTGGATAGGATATTGAGAGATGGAGAAAATGCAGAGCTGGGAAGCCAAAGCCTAGGACGGAGCATATGAGTCATAGCCTGAGAATAGCAAAGAGAGGCAAAGTATAGAGACAGGGGTTATCATGAATTTCTAAAGCTTATTACCTGGTTACTAATGCTGTCACCACCAACATACAGTGTAGCCCCATATTAAATGAGCAACGATAACCTCAAGGTTTGGGATTTTCTAGCGCAACTTAACTGAGTCTTAACCATTATATTTCCTGTTTCTGAAGAAGAGTACCTGGGAAGCAGGCACTGGACAAACTAACCCTGGCATCCCTGGAAACACTAACTCCCACTTCCAAAGCTCTCTACATCGCACAATGAATATCCTATATTTATCTTTATATCCCTGGTGCCTGACACAGTGCTTGGCACATAATAAGGCTTAAAATACCTTTTTCATAAATTCACTGATTTCAGTTCTTTTTTTCTTCTATCTCCTTTTATACCCCCACAGAAGACAAATAGTGCAATTCCATATGAAAATTTGTTTATCATTGATGATTTTTATTCTAGAGGAATGCGTGAGCATATTTATCAGTAAGTCTTAGGATTCTTAAATAACTACACACTTATTTTCACCCACAGGTGGTAAAGGGATAAAACAGCTGATCAGAAGGGGATTACAGGGGTCTCTTTGCTAGCACTGAGACAGGATACTGCTGCTTTGCCTGTACTAGAATCTGGGTGGCAGTCCTGGGCCAAGGAGGAGCACTGGCATAGCAGAGAATATGGCAGCAGTGGAGAGGGAGCCCTCCTCACAATTCCAGAGCAGAAGAGAAGGCTTGTGGTCACTCACTACACTTAACTACATATTTATCAAATGAAGTACAGAAAAAGAGCACTAGATTTAGAGTCTGAGGACTTGGGACCAGATGTTGACCTTGATACATATTAGCTATGAGATTACAAGCAAATTACTCAATCTCTTTCATTCTCAGTTTCCTTACTTATAAAACGAGGGTGCTGGGCTATGTGACCTCAGTGATCCCTTTCCCATCCAAGTCTAAGATTCTAAATAGATTAGGATTTTTTAAAATCATGTTAATTTGTAATTTAAGACACCTCAAGGGGGAATCTTATAAACAGTTTATGGAAGATGTTTCCTGAGGATGCTTTGTGGAAATGATTTATTAAAAAGATGAATGAGTTCCTCTGCCGAGCAATGCACTTATTTTCTTTGAGTGCAGAATTTTTCATCATTTTGGGAATATTATAAATGAAACCAAAGAGAGAACATTGACACAAAGATTCCTGGTCACTATGCAAATTATAGAAAGTCACAGTGACAAATTACTGTTCTTTTTCTCAAAATGATTTCTTCCCAAGATGAAATAAATGAACCACATTGATGGCACCCTTCAGGGAAATAACATCATGTTTATTTCCATTAGAATGCCATCAGGTACACAGTATACCATGAAAATAACCACTGCTCTCTATAGCAAAGTGGTTTCATACATGGACCAAACATTGAATTGTTATGGGATAGTGTTGAGAAATGATAGGAAAGGGGGCCAACTAATTTTGAATCCTTTTAGTTGTGGAGGTATCCTTAAAAGGATAAGAGATGTTTGAGCGTCTTTAGAAATTGCTGGTTATGTAAAACATCAGTCTTGTTACTCTTAGGAGATATTTCTACTTGATTGAAAATGCACCATGATTTCTTTGAAAAGGTTGCAAGATTTTATTTTATTTTTTTTTAAATTTATTTTATTTGTTTAACATATTTAGTTTTCAGCATTGGTTTTCACAAGAGTTTGAATTACAAATTTTCTCCCCATTTCTACCCTCCCCCCCACTCCAAGATGGTTGCCCTGTTCCCCAGTCAGCCCTCCCTTCTGTCACCCCACTCCCCTCCCATCCCCTTTTCCCTTCCTTTCTTGTAGGGCAAGATAAATTTCTACGCCCCATTGCCTGTGTATCTTATTTTCTAGTTGCATGCAAAAACTTTTTTTTTGTTTTGTTTTTGAACGTCTGTTTTTAAAAACTTTGAGTTCCAAATTCTCCCCCCTCCTCCCTTCCCACCCACCCTCCCTAAGAAGTCAAGCAATTCAACATAGGCCACATGTGTATCATTATGTATAACCCTTCCACAATACTCATGTTGTAAAAGACTAACGATATTTTGCTCCTTCCCAACCCATCCCCCTTTATTGAATTTTTTTATTTTATTTTCAATAAGATTCTATAATTTATGTTTAGATATAGAAAAATAATATAGATATAGATGATAGTGATGAAAGATCCTCCAGGGTTTTATTTTTTCAGCAGAGTAGCTGAGAGAGGGCTAAGTCTTTTGGTATCTCCTAAAGACAACTAAAATGGTGTGTCCATTTTCTAGTGTTACTGACTGAAGTCCCCATGTGTCTACTGAGGGCTGACACAGATGCCCATGAGAATGTCTAGAGTATGAATGTGTTCTGTATTCATGTCCCTAGGCCTTCAGCTTGTGGGGTGTGGGTTAAAGGAATCTGCATTTACTACAATGGGACCACTTTCAGTCTTGGCCAACTCAAATTCCAGGAGACACCAGGGCCACTGACATGACTCTGGTTCTCCTCTGTAGCATCCAATTTGGTCAGAGTGGGAAGAAGGGAAGGAAAAAGAATAAGCATTTATACAGCATTTACTATGTACCAGATAGTACTCTAAGCACTTTTTATAAATACTATATCATTTGACGCACTCGTTTTGTTGTCCTAGATCAGGTCACTTTTTTATAGGTATAAATTACATACATTTATTTTTAATCATTTTAAATAATGCTCTTGTTTAAATTCTTTCATATATTCAAATCATACACATTTTTAGAAATTTGTTTTGAAGCTAGTACAGTAAATGTGTGAGACATCTTTGTAAATCTGCCTTAGGATTTTAGTGAGAGAAAGAGAAGTTCATTCATTGCTTCAGAGAGACATTTGTCACAATGGGTTGACTGAATGACTGGCAGAGCTCTTGTGCCTGTAAATCAAATTGAGCTTTAAATCATTAAGTTTGACTCAGGTTGGACAGGTGACATTTTTTAAAGCTGCTCCACGGGTACCCTTGTATCTACAAACTACCTAAACACTTTTGCCCCAACTGTCGATTCTATTATATTTAATAAGCATTTATTGAGTGTCTACTATGTGCTAGGCATTGTGATAGGAGCTAGAAATATATACAATAATGAAAGAGTTCCTCCCCTCAGAGAACTTTCATTCTACCCTGAAGAAACAACATTTAAACTAATGAGCAAATAAAAAATTGATTTTTTTTTTAAAAATAGAAAGTAATTTCAACAGTTGTGGTGGAAAGGGAAAACACTGAGCAGATCACAAGTCTTCCTTGGCATGAGCCTTAGAGGGAACTAGGTATTCTCAGTTTGAAGGAGGATGGGAGAGCACTACAGACATGGGCTACAGCTCATGCGAAGGTTGGATATCAAAGAAATGGGATGTTGTGTGTGGGGAACCTGAAAGCTCAGTTTGGCTAGAATCTAGATTGTATGACAGCAAATAATGAATAATCATCCTTCTAGGATGAGATGGAGCTATATTGTGAGTACTTTCTAATGACTAAGAGAGAATTTTGTGTTTTTATTCTAAAGACAATAGGAAACCATTGATCAAGGAGGGTGTATTATTAGACTTGTGTTTTAAAAATACTTTTTAGCAACTGTATGTAGGGATTGGAGATGGGAGAGACTTGAGACAATGAGACAAATTAGGAGTCCATTTCAACAATCCAGGCAAGAGATGATAAGGGCCTGGGCTAGAATGATGTCTGTTTGACCAAGAAAAGGAGGAATGCAAGAATTCTTTAGGTCAGAGCTCCTTCTTGCTCTATCTCCTGATTTCATAGGGCATACAAGAATCCTTAATAAGGCTGCTTCCTAGGTGTACACACACACACACACACACACACACACACACACACACGCAGAATTATTCACAAAACAAGTGCAAGTGATCACACAAAGCCCTCCACTTTATTACACTGCTATAGTATTTCCTTCCTGATCTGTTCCTTATATCGAGGTTCTGTTAATTTTGACCACCACCTGCATCCCTGGCCTGAGCCTATACAGGAATCTGGCCAGATCATCATCTCCTACTCTGGGCTCTCCAATACCACCCATCTCTCTTCTAGCCTTTTATTCCTTGTGTGACCAGAATGGCCTTTGTTTTCTTTGGGTGGCTCAGTTTATCTCATTGGGTGCTGGGCCTGGTGCTCCTCTTCCAGGGCAGGAAGCCCAGAGACCCATGCCTGTGAGCAGAGAACTTCCTGTGTGATGAGTCATGGGGCTGGCTGAGGGGAGGTGTTGACTCCAGAGCCACACCCTATTGGATGTTAACTTAGTCTACACTAGGGGGAGGGGCCAACTCAAGAACCAATCGGCCCTGGTCAAGGCAGCGCTTGATGATGTCAGAAACTCTATAAGAGGAGAGAAGATAGCTTGAAGATCCTCTTTCTTTTTCCAGTTGGTGTGGGAGCAGTGGCAAGCGTGACTTTGGGCCAGCCCTTGCTCTCGGTTTGAGCCCAGATGTTGGTAACTATGAATTGTATTGGGTCTGTCTGTTGATATTTGTAATTTGTTTGTATTTTATTCTGAAGTTCGGGGTGCTGGTTTTGGTTTTCCCCCCGAAACTAAATGAATGTTCTGAACTTCAAGGTGCTGGCTTTTCCCCTTGAAGTAAGTGAATGAATCTGTATTTGGTCTGTCTGTTGATGCTTGTAATTTGTTTATATTTTGTTCTGAAGTTCAGGGTGCTGGTTTTTCCCCCAAACTAAATGAATGTTGCCTGTATGCTCCCCTGAACTAACTGAATGCTGGATTAAAGTAAGCTGGTCAACCCCTTCACCATGCTTTCCTTGTTTAAGCAGATAAAAAGAACCTGTGCTTTCCCGGAGTGCCGGCAGCCTCCTGGGTGTATCGTACGCCCGCATAGAAGCTGCTAGCCGATTGTTAAAACACCTTGCCTATATCTCAAAAATAGTGGTCTCATTGTACTTTCTTCCATAATGCAAAATGTAAAGCACTTTGAAGGTGTTGGGGGTAGGGAGAAGTCATGACAAGAGACTTTACCCCTCAAATGTCAAGATCTTTTGAGAAGGCAACAATTAAAACTCCATTGGAGACAAGAGGCAAACCAACAACCCAGTAAAGAACATCACTGTCTACCTTGCTTCTCTTTCTTTGCCCTCTCCCTTAGTGCCTATACCAAAATCAGAAGCTTCCCCAATGCCTGAACAGATAGACTGAGTCAATCTAAGGACTAATTTCTTCTAATGCTGGCTAACTTGAATTCAGGGTGGAGAAAGAGTCAACTTGAAAATAATCACTACCAAACTAATCCTCCTTAGCCCAAGCTGACAAACTGTGTTCTCCTTCCAGGAACCAGAAGACAGATTAGGTTTTTTATTAAAAAAATTTGTTGTGTGTTTTTGCTTTAGCTTCCATGAAGCATTTATTAAATTCTAAAGATAGAGAAAGCCTCATCTTTGGGGTCTAACACTCCTCTTCTTAGTGTCCAATCCTTTTGCTCATTGAATCCTGGCACAAAATCCCTACCCTCAAAGTAGGGCGAGTGAGGTTTCTAGCCCATTTCAGAAGGAACAAAACTTGAGAGATCTAGATTAATGAAAATTGTCCAAGCAACTCAATTTGCTTGAAAGATGGATACTGTACATGTTTTTGTGATATCAAGGAATTATAAACAAAATGAGTGCTGATTGATTAAGGAATGGTCAAACGAACTTTGGTATGCGCATGGAGTACAGTCTTACTGTGCATGAAGAAATGAATTCAGAGAAATATGGCAGATTTGCTTTAACCGATGTAGAAGGGGGAAAAAACACAACCAAGAGAACTACATATACGATGGCTTATAATAATGTAAATGAGAAGACCCCTAAAAAGAAACCAACATTTTTTTTTTTGCAGGGGGGAAGGCAGGGCCATTGGGGTTAAGTGACTTGCCCAAGGTCACACAGCTAGTAAGTGTTTCAAGTGTCTGATGCCAGATTTGAACTCAGGTCCTCCTGACTCCAGGGCCAGTGCTCTACTCACTGCACTACCCAGCTACCCCAAGGAAACCAAATTTTGAATAGCTGTAATGACCAATTATGATTCTAGGGATCTCTGAGATCAGCTATATCAGCAGTCTAGCAATTATACCACTGTAACTTTCCTTGAAAAGGGATAAGGGACAGACTTGTGATTTTGTTAGTATAGGAAGTTCCTTATGGGAAACTTCCTTTACCAAAGCAGACCAGCAGATCACAACCTTCTTATAGGCTTGGAAAATTGCCTAGAGCACAAAGAGGTTAAATGACCAGGTCTTCTTTGCTTCAGGATCAATTCTCTAGTCACTAACCCATGATGCTTCTGGACTTTTCATTCATGTTTTTACTAATTAATATAATAAACAATGCACATGTATAAATATAGATATATACATTATGTATAATTGTATAGAATATGTATAAATATATAATATAAATATAAATTAACAATTGATTTTTGCAAAATCAAAGTATAATCATAGCATCGACAACTGTAGTAAGCAATCTCACGCCTCAAAGTCCTCCTTGAAGAATCTGAAACTTGTCCACTCCTTACTGGATGGAGGCAGAGGAAGAAGAGGGCAGCCTGGCCATTCCACTATGAGGCACTGCAGAATGCTTCTTAGAATTTTGTTCCCAGTAGCTATTTAAAACCTTTGTGGAGACTTTCCTAGATATACTGCTATCATATAAGTCAGTTGAGGAGAAAGCAGTATGGTATACTTGAAAAAACAGTGATTTTAGAGTCACAGCACTTGAATTCGAATTCTGTCTCTATTACTTACTAGCTCTGTGACTGTGAGCAAGTAATGCATTGGTGATGTAGGGGACAAAGCACTGGACTTCCTAATCAGAAATACCTGAGTTCAAATCCCCCTCTTACACCTATGAACTGTGGGGCTGTGGACGAGTCACTTAACCACCTTATTTCTTCCTCTATAAAATAATCATTATAATGTCACCACCTCACTGGGTTGTCAAGAGGATCAGATGAGATGATGAAGGTGTTTTTTGCAAGTATATGTCAAGATTCTACAGTCATTTCTCGTCTCTATGTTTCCTCATCTGTAAAACGAGGGGACTGAACTAGATTCCAATAAAGTCTCCCCTAGCTTTGACTCTATGACCCAATGGAATGATCAGTGTTGGATTGGAATATTAGATATGAGAAGAATTTACCCTGCTGGCCTTGTTTTCTGCATGCCATGTAAACAAGGGACATGAAAGCAGAAGAGCAAACACTCATTTGCAGACGAATACTCATGTGTGGAAAGAAATTGTGCACACCAGTACAGAAATATGAAAGCCAGAAATATCTTTTATCTTTTGATTCCTTTTGATCCCAACACACATTCTTAATCTGGATCTGAAGTTGATTTGCTTTTAAAAGGAATCCATAGATAGAGGTGTGATGAGCACAACGCTGAAAGTGGAAATTAATTACCATAAGTTACTACTTTGAAAGTGTGTCAGTTCCCAGAAAAACAAACAGACTCTTATAATGGGGGCCAGAGGGCAATTGAAAATGCTTTCTCATCCCTCAAAAAAGTGTGTGGTGTTTAATAGGCCCCAGGCTAAGAAAAGAATATCCACAGGAAAGGAGATATTAACTTCAATAATCTTAAACAAACAGGAGACTCAGAAATAACAGGGAGTCTTTGCAATGAAAGTCTATATATATTTTTGTCACCAGGCCATTAGATGATAAAAGGCCTGCACAGATCTGTATTTTAAATTCCAGCTGCCCATAAAAATCCTATAAAATATGGTATCTGGCAATCCAAGGACACGTTAATGTGTGACCTAGGAACAAAAGCAAAAAGTGGGGATGGGGGCAGGGAGGAGAATTCTATCCATTTGCTTTATTTATGAGATGACTATTGTCTCCCTCATGTGCTTTTTCTTTTTATGAATCCCCTTCCCACCCCCATTCACACCCATGGAGACCACTGGCATTGTTTTACCCAATCAGGCAGGAAGTTTCTTTTTTTTTTTTTACAGGAGGAGGATTTTCTGATTTAAAAAAAATGAATTTAATAACACAGACAATATAGAAGCAATAAATACTTTCAGCAACCCCATGCCCCTCCCCCAAGGTGTGCACAGCCTAGACACTTGCTTATTAAAATATGGAAGTTAACATTTGTTAAAGGGAAAACAATTGGCCCACCTATTCCTTGAATTCTCTGAATTGCAGGCCTTTGTTCAGAACTCTCTCCTGCACTTCAAATTCTGTTTTGCATTCTAAATACCCCTGCTTGGGAATTTCTTGCATTCTAAATACTCTCAGATAGTGACTTCAGGTGGCTTAAGGCCAAGGACAGGGTCTGATTCAGACAGAGAATACCAGGATAGATTTTGTGCATATTCAAGGATCCATGATGTCATTCCATGTCAGTCCACCCTCAGCCACATACAACAACTCCTCTGTGACTTAGAAATAGCTGTGGTATACTAGATAAAACAATGGCTTGGTGTCAGGAGCCTGAATCTGAATCCTGTTGTATGTACTTATTGGCTATGTGTCTTGTAAGGTCTAAGGGTAAACACCACATGTATTTTCAGACTTTTTTCAATGTCTTTATCAGGTTTGCTATTTTTTTCTCTTCTCCCTCTTTTCCTTTAAAAATTATTCCTTGTTATATGTCAAAGTCCTTGGCACTGTTAATTAGATCAACATCAGAAACTGATGTAATTTTATCAATGAAAATGCTGTTGAAGAAAAGGAATTAGCTCCTGCTTTACAGTTGCATCCTAAGGACTTTTTCATCTGCCTTGCAGCTGAAATCTTCTCTGTGTGTATGTATGTATGTACGTACATATATATGTGTGTATGTATGTATTTTGTGTGTATACATATGTATGCATGCATTTGTGCATGTATTCGATAATATTAATATAGCACTTACTTGAGGCCAGGAACTGTGCTGAATGCTTTACAATGATCTCATTTGAGCCTCACATCCACTCTTGGAGGTAGGTGCTATTATTAATTTACATTTTATAGATGAAGAACTGAGATATCTATATCTATATATACATACACATCTATATACACATATAATATTTCACATATATAACACACATATAATATGGATGCATATATACATATATATATGTGTATATATACATACATATCCATACACAAACACACACACATACACATATATATATATATGTATGCATGTGTATCTGTGTGTATGTGTGTGTATATATCCCAAACGCTTTGCACGTAGTAAATGCTTATTCAATACTTCTTAGTTTATTCATATGAGATAGCTCTCTGGAAAGTGAAGGGGAACCTGAAAGAATGTAGGTGATTTAAAAACAAAATATATTAATACAATTATTTTTAAAAAGAAACTAGAAGGAAATATAACACACAAATGAAATGAATAGATTTGCTGATGTCTCTGTGGTTCCCATTCTCACTGAAAAGAGTAAGGAGGACCACCCTATTTGGAGCTAGCACCAAAAAATCAACATGCAATGTGAGAAAGCATGAAGAGCATTCACTTCATGTCTGTGTCTGGCAGAGGACCTGGATTAGACCAAAGAGAGGTAGAAAAAAAATTCTAGAGTCAAAAAAAAATTTAAAGGGATCCATGGCTGGAGCTTTTAAGACATTTTAAAGAGAACTAAATTCTAGAAGAATGAAAGGTATTTTGGTTCCCCCAAAACACAACTAAGAAGATGTAATTAACCACCATCTCATTTAAGTTTCTCCTTTCTCTAAAATTTTGATGAGAACAATGTGTGTGAGATGCTTGATGAAAATATGAGAAGGGGACAGTCAATCTTTTGTACCTTATTTTCTAATCAAACATTTTTATAGTCATGAAACTGCCTAAGAGGCTACAGAGAGTGTTAGGCTTCACTTTTGTTGTTTTTCATTTTACTTAGTAAAATAAAATGCAATTTTTAAAGGCTCTCCTCCAACATGACTCCCACACAGATCTTAAAATTATACAAGATCATATGACAGATGCTGCCATGGAGATGACTTTGTTCAATGACCCACTGAGCATTAACATCAAGTCAGGCAGAAAATAGGGGGAATGTATACTTAGGGAAGATATTTGCCAGTGCCATGGAAGAGGGTTGAGGAGGGGTCTAAACACAAGGAGGGCTCCTGAGCAGTGATTAGATTCTCCAAGAGCTCTGTTTACCAGACACATGCCCAGCAGGCCCTAGCATGCTACAAATGCTATGGGACCTTCCCAGTAAAATCCAGCAGGAAGCATGCCATAGTCTAGGATACAGAGCTGATGTTGGGTAATCTGGGTGACTAAATTTTCCAGAGAACTAAAATATTTGGGTCTTTGTGAGTGTGTTTTTTTATTAAAAATATGTATCTTTTTTTAAGATGATGTTTTGTCTTAGGGGCTGCCTATCTTGCCTACTTCTGGTCATGCTTCTGGTCATTTAATTGACTAATTATAATTAATAACTAGCATTTACATAGTTCTTTACAATTTGAAAAGTGCTTTGCATTTGTTAATTCATTTGATCCTTGAAACAAGCCTAGGTAGGTGCTATTATTATCCCCATTTCACAGATGAGAAAACTGCCTGAGTGGTTAAGTAACTTGTCCAGGAACACACAATTACTAAGTATTTGAGGCAGTATTTAACCTCTGGTCTTCCTGACTCCAAGTGCAGTGCCATAACCACTCTACCACTAACTGCCCAACAAACCTATTACTTAAGGATATTCTGAGCAGCAATTTTATTCTATTGGCACTATCGATAGAGTGTCAGAATTGGAGTCAGAAAGAATTGAATTGATTCCTGCCTCAGATACTTACTAGCTGTATGATCCTGGGTAGGTCACTTTATCTCTCTTCCTCTCAGTTTCCTCAATTGAAAAATGGAGACAATAGGACATACCATCAGGGTTGTGAATGAATGAATGAATGAATGAATGAAAAAGCTTTTATGAGTGTTTACTACATGCAAGGTATTATGCTAAGCCCTGAAGACACAAACAGAAAAGCAAAGTGGTCCCTTTGCTCAAGGAGCTCACATTGGCTGCAAGTCAGATGGAGAGTCCAGTGGTTCTTGGGGTGCTATGGCAAAAGTGATGATGCTACTTCTCCTTTAATTTCATTTCCACTGATAACACCATATCTATTTCTGAGGTTAGACCATTTGACAGTACCAAGGACTTTGACCAAGGACAAGTCAAGACCAAGAATTTTCTTTTCTGGTGTTTCAATAGCTAGAAATGCAGGGACGGCAGCAGAAGCAGTCGCCCTGTCTTCCTAAGATTTGATGCCTTGGACAATGACTGTGGACCCTAGCTGGTTTGTAATGAGAGTTTTTAGGAGGATAAAGTATAATAATTTATGTAAAACATTAAAATATTGTCTAAATGTAATTGTTATTATAAGAATAATTTCCCCAAACACTGTTAACTAATTCTATGATTCAATTGCAAATCAAGTACATTGGATTAGATTGATGGAGAGAAAACTTGATTCATTTATAGAATTGCTCAAAATAACTAAGCTAGGAATGATCAATGTAGTTATTTCTGCCACATTAGCTGAGATTTTTCTATATGTTTTCGTGAGGTAGCACATAAATGCTAGCTGTCATCATCATCATCATCATCATCATCATCATATGATGACAGGATACATTGCTCAAAACTTTACAATATCGAATGCAAACAGTTTGTGCTGGATTGACCATGATGGTGATTTGAATCTTTTTGTTAGAAACCCAAACTACACAGGGTGACTCAGAAGCTCTTCTTAAAGACTATTCAGTTAACAGAGTATAAGCTCTAATAGGTTTGACCAAGAAAGAAAGGTTGTGAGTATGGGTCAGGAGGTGGACTTACTGTCTGTCTTTTCATCACCAGCCTAAGTAAGGTGAGTGTAGAGAGGCTCGTTACCAATAGACATTTCAGCACTATTATTTTATCCCCTGCAGCTCATAAAGACCATCTATTAAGGCCGTGAAGGGACTGTAATTTGGCTAATCACAGATCTGGAAATATTAAAGCAATTTTTGTAGCTGTCTTTTGAAATTCTTCATTCTGTGTGTATATGTATGCATGTATACATACGTAAACATATTAACACTTTTCTCATTTGTAAAATGAAATAACCATAGTATCTACCATTCAAGATTATAGATGAATGAATTTCTTAATATGTGGACAACACTGTTCTTCACTGGAAACACAAATAGAAATGTGTGTGTGTGTGTGTGTGTGTGTGTGTGTGCATATACATTCTGTGGTCTCTAAGGTCTTTTCCAGTTCTTTTCCAGTTCTCTCCCTCCCCCCTTCTCTCTCTCTCTCTCTCTCTCTCTCTCTCTCTCTCTCTCTCTCTCTCTCTCTCTCTCTCTCTCTTTCTCTCTCTCTCTGTCTCTCTCCCCCCTCTCTGTATATATGTATGTATACATATATATATATATATGTTCCTATAATATTATATATAAATATTTAAGTGACTCCAAGCTTTTCCATCAAATGAAGACCTATTGTTTTAGTTCTAATATTCTTTCAGAGGTACTACATGACTACAGGGCATAAATACCACATTCTTAAAAAAATACATATACGCATACATATAGGCATGTGTGTGCATATACATGCATATACATATGTATGTAATACACACATGCACACATATGTATGTGTATGTGTGTATCCTTCATCCCTTGATGGTCTCTGAATTGGTCAGGATATAGTCCAAGTAGACTTTTTTTGGTTAGGAGAAGCAAAATTTCATTGAATGGTGAATAATTAAATGATAGAAATAGAGACAGAGATAGAGATAGAGCTATATGTGTGTGTGTAGATAGATACATAGATACATAGACAGACAAACAGAAATAAAGGGACAATTTCAGAGGAAATTAGGGGAAACTTGAATGAATTGATGCAGAGTCAAATGAGTGGAACAAAGAGAAGAAATTATATAACAACATTGTAAATAACAATTTTGATAGAATTAAGAATTCTGGTCAACAGAATTAGCAAGCATGATTCCCTAGTTCTGGTGATAAAGCTTGCTACTCACCTCCAGGAAGTGTGACAGACACAATCAATATGTTGAATAAAGTTACAATTTTATTGCAAAGAAATATGCATTTTTGAACATGGTCAATGTGAGAATTTGTTTTGTTTGACTATGCACATTTCTTATGATTTTTTTCTTTTTTTCCAGTGGAGAATGGGGGAGGTGAAATGAGGAAAATTAGTTTGTTAATTATTTTAAAAAGAATCATAACCCCTCCAAAAAAATTCAGCCTAGCTATCCACTCAGGAAAAACCAAGTGTATAAAGACTGCTCATTGTTTAGACTGCCTTAACAATTAGATGGACAACCCATAGAGCTGATCCATTAAGTACATAGACCTTTGTGAAATATGTCTTGAGTAACAAATCAGACCCAGAATTGAACAGGGAGAGGAGAATGAGCTGGATTGCCTTTGGTAAGTCACAGAGTACTTTAAATGACTCCAAGCTTTTCCATCAAATGAAGATGCATTGTTTTAATGCTAATATGCTTCCAGTGGTGCTACATGACTGTAGGGCATAAATACCACATTCTTAAAAAAATAAAATTTAAATTAACACAAAAGGATCCTGGAAAGGCATGTGATGGGTCTGAGAAGGTGTCAACACAGTACAAATGAAATGTGTGACTCTTTATTCTGACTAATAAATGTTTCTATTCTATTTTTCACTCTGGCTCACTCCTCATTTCATACTTTCTCCTAATGTGAAGGTGGTGATGTTTTTAATCTTAGTGATGGAAATGTGCAGTCACAAGACTTAGATAAGCTCTCCCTCTTAAATGTTCTTTTCTTTTGCACTTTTTTTCATGCTCTCCCCTGTGGATTCAAGGAACACAATGCAAAGTAGTATAATCTAAATTCTTCTCCTTCTCGTCCTTCCTCTTACTCTCCCTCTTCTTTTCCTCCTCCTTCCTCTTTTCTTCCCACTCCTCTTCCTCCTCTTTCACATGCTCCTCTTTCTTCTTTTTCTTCTTCATCATCATCATTAGTAGTTGCGTGAAGATCAGACTTTAACAGAAAAGTCTTACAGATAAATAATTTGTGCAAGGGATCATTGATTAGAATTGGAAAAGACCTTAAAGACCACAGAGTCTAACTTCATTTTTACATGAGGAAGTTGAGTCTTACAAAAATTAAGTGACTTGCCCAAAATCACAATGGGGAAAAATGATAGAGCCAGAATTTGAACCGAGGTCCCAGGCCCTCTAACTCCAAATCCAGTGTTCCTTCTGTGGCTCCATGCTGCTTCATCATTGATAGAAAAGAAGCCATGCTAGTGGCAAGGTTTCTCTCACTGCTGTGTTTTCTCTGGTTCAATGAAGCCAATGAAAAAGGGAGGTTGTGAAAGAAAAAAGCTAAGAAGAAAATGGGGTGAAATGTCAGGAAGGAAGAAAAATAGAAGGTCCCAACCTTGGGTTTCCTTTTTTTTATTAAGAAATATTGGAATTTTTAGTGGATATCTAGACATGTTTATAATGAATACACACACACACACACACACACACACTTTTTACAAGTGAATGCAAGACATTTCATGACCTAATCTAGACAAGTTTCCTCCAATGTTCTACATTAAGTGTTGCAGCTTTGATGCCCAAGGACTCAAATGCTCTGATGGAGAGCCTCATTAGATGAGCATCATATTTTCTTGTCAATAAACATAATACATGAATTAGATAATATTCCACAGCAATGCTAGTCCCAAGTGTTGGTCCCTGCTTTGTATTTCTGGCCTTGATAAGATAATGAATTTTTTATCTACTATAGAAAGAGAACTTCTAACTTTTCTACCCACCACAATTTGACAGAAACATGGGCATGGAAATTGTTGTGTAAAGAAAGCATTCAATGAGGTCAAGACTGACTTTGAAAGGTAATAGAAATCAATGGTGTTTTTAAGTGCTTACTTCAAATGTTCCCAATTGCCACAATTCTCCTTGACTTGTGCTGTAGCTAACTAGTACTTAGCAGGGAAAAACTCTTGAAAAAAACACAGTTACAATGCTGATGGCTTTCATTTGTTTATATTTTGGATTTTACCTTGGTGGTAGTTGAAAATATGTCTGATGTAAAATAGCCAAACTTAGGGAGAAATAACCCTGGAATTATTCTTATTCCTTTGCCTCTTTATCAAAGTATTGAAGTCTGTAGACACTAGCATGGTTGTTCTGATGCCTTGATAATAAAATCTAATGAACGAGTAATCAATGTGGTAGAATAATGGGTCATTGATTTTGAAGATGGCCTGAGAAAATAGATGCATTATGGCCCCTGTTCAATTGTTGGGTGTGCTCTCAACCCTTGATAGTCTCTGAACCAGCCATTTCACTCTGCAAGTGAACATCTTTCAGTTGGGAAGAGCTCAGAATTGTATTGAATGGGAATTGATCAAATATTTGATATTTGACTGTTTGGGGGCTGAAGTTATTATCTACAGGATCAATAAATATACAAATCTTTGCTTCCAATTCCAATACTGTTACTTTCCACTAGTATTTTTCTATTTTTAAGTGAAACAGGATGGAGACAGAAAGACATAATAGAAATATTCTTTTTGTTGGAGTCAGAAGACCAGGACTCTAATCCCAGCTTTGGTTCCTACTACTGGTGGTATCTTGGGACAATCACTTCTCTGTGGGTTTCTTTTCCCCAGGTGTAAAAATGATGAGGCTGGGCTCTAAAATTCCTTCCAACACTAAATTCATGGTCGTATGACCCAAGTAGATAGCGGTGCTATACATACATAAGTAGAGGGCATTATGTTATACCCAAGAAGCACAGAGTAGGCATCGACTAACCTGCCTTCAAGTCTCAGCTCTTTTATTTACTCACTGTGTGACTGTGAGTCTTAATTTGCTCCTCTAAAAAAATAAGAGCAACAATCCTTGCATCACAACCTTTCCAGGGTTGCTGTGAGGCATGTGTTTTGTAACCCTTAAAAGCATCCTAAAAATGGGTGATATTATTACATACTTGAAATATGAGTAGTTGAATTTTTTATAGCTTTAGCTTACTAGATTTGGTTCTGTATTATGATATAAAAACTGGAGGAATGAAGGACTTTCTCTATAGTCAGGAGTGTGCTGGTAAATACACAGCACACTTTTAAGTTTATTCTACATTATTAACATTTTATCTATCACTTTCATTTGTCTAGACAATCAACAAAGCAATAAAATAAGCTGTGATATGTAGCACTTGCCCTTTTCGGGGGGTTGTAAATGCTCACTAAAAATCTAATGATCATCTCTTATGAGCTGGTTCAAGCTGCCTCCAGCATCCCCCCTGACTACACTGCTCATTGAAGGTGCTAATCAACCAGTAAATGCGAGCATATGGGCTGGCTGAGTTCAGCTCAACTCAACAAACATTGGTTATGCACCCCCTTTGTGCAAGGCACTGGGCTAATAAGGTCTCTAAGGAAATAACAATATTGGGGTGTTCAGTGGGTCTACGATCCGGTCATGTGGATAGTCCTTCTAACAATACAGACTGTAGTCAACCCAAGCCTACCGTTTTACACAATATACTCAAGAACACCTGTTCATAAATCATCCAGTGGCATTGTACTGAAGAGACCATGTATCAATGGAAATCATACCTACCATGTATGTTTCCATTGTTATTTAAGTGACCTATGCCTTTGCTTCATTGGAGATGGTGGGATTCCATGATTTGGAGCTATTTATCAATGGAAGACACTTTGTTTCAGAGAGAAAGTCTGGAGGTTATTAAAAGCACTGTGAAATTATCCAACAGTAATCCAGTCTTCTCTCCTTTTCCTGTTCAATTATGGACCCATGATATTTTCTTTCCATTGTATTTGTCTAAGCCTTAAGTACTGATCTGTGAGCTATGTGGATTGAATATCCAATTGAATATCATTGTCTGGGAAATGTATAGTTGTACCAACAATGCTACTAATAGCTGCTATGTAGGTGTAAGATCAACAACACCAGCACTCAGGAGGGCTGCTAGCACAGGTTCTATGGCCTGCTTTTCTAAAGGAAAGCAACTTTAGGAGGTTTACAATCTCACTTTAATTAAACATACATATATCATTCACTTAGTTCAGGGGAAAAAGTCAGCACCCTGAACTTCAGGGAAAACACAAACAGAAATTACAAGCAGAAATTATATAAACAGAGCAAATAAAACAAATCAGCAGACAGGGCTTCTAACCATCTGTCCATAGCAATACATACATAGTTACCAGAGATAGAAGCACCAACATCTGGATTTTTAAAGCCGGGGGCTCCTTAATGGCTTCCCAGAGTCTCATCTAGTCAAATCACATGAACACTCTTCCCATGAGTGAATGAGCTGTGAAGAAAAAATGTTAACCTCAGAGTGTATATACACTTCTTCAGGGTCAACCAACAGAAGGTGTCACAACCATGTGACTCAAACTCATGTGACTTAGGCTTTCTTATGACTTAAGCAGGTTATCAAAGACTCTTGATTCAATCAAAGACTCAGTTAGAGGCACATGATTGCCTTAGTGCTGAGAAGAACTAGAGCTCCAAAATAAAACAGAGCAAAACAAAAAGTCCCACTTTGTTTGCCATTACAATAGTCAATCTTCATTCACTTAATCTTCCCTATGTGGATTATTAGGTTGTCTTCTTTTGAACACTTGTGAAATTAATTTAGCAAGCTTCACAAAAATCCATAACTTATTGAAATCAGGACAATGTCCTCTGCAATGAGTACCTAGAAAATCTCTCTTTCATTTGGACATTTTCCATGTTGGTCATCCTCCATAATAAAAATCCATTTCTCCCAGTAAACTTATGAATGCCAACCAATGAACCAATTAATTAGCAAGCACTGAATAAATACTGTTCTAGGTGCTAGGGAAACAAAGAAAGGTAAAAAACCATGTCTATTTTCAAGGGGTTTACATTCTAAATGAAGGAGGTATAGACATGCAAGACAGAGGAAGAGTTAATGGAAGGTAACCTTAAAGGGGAAGGTACCTACAGCTGAGAAGACCAGGAAAGGGCTTTCAGAGGAGATGGAATGTGAGCTGAGTCTTGAAGGAAGTCAAAAGTTTTAAGAGGCAGAAAGGAAGATGGAGAATATTCCAAGTATATAGGACAGTCAGTAAAAAACATAGAGTTGAGAGATGAAGGAACAAGGTAGGAACAATGTTTGTGAGGAACAGTAAGATGATTAGATGGTTAATTCAGCTCCATCATAGAGCGTGTGAAGGGGATCCAAGTATAAATCATTCATTGATTTCTAAGGACCATCTGTCAATGGACCACTTCAAAACACAATTGGTCGTGCAACCATTTGTAGGCTATAATGCCCCAATAAAATGATGTATTCTTGCCTGTTTCACTTTTGAGTGGGGTGGTGGTGGAAATGGACTGTGGTAAATCATGTGAAACTGCTAGGTCTTATGGGAAAAAAATCTGACTTCTTAGAGACCTGCCTTTCTTTGTTCCATTATTAGCCTATTTATGAATGGCTTGATTCTTTTAATCCATAAAAGAAAAAGTTCCAGAGGTGCAAATGATGTGAATTTCACAGGTATAACCTCAGTGAGGTGCAAATAATTTATTTACTTGAGCTGTTCAAATAAATGTCAAGGAATCAGACTGTCTAAAGTGCTAAAACACATTGTAGGTGGAAGACATGTCCTAATTACAGACCACAGTTGGGTTTTACATCTTAAGTGGGATGTTGTAGATATACAGATCAGAGATCAGGAATGTTGGGAGAGGGGAGAGGATAAGATAATACAGAGAAATACAGGATTTCTTGTGATTTCAAGATAAAGGAATAGTTTTAAAGTACTAGAAAAAATGATTCTATCCCAAACACACACACACACACACACACACACACGCACGCACGCACGCACTCATGCACGCACACACACCTCTCACAGCAAATGTTCCTTACTGGAGGTTAGGCTAGATGACTTCCAATGTCCCTTCCAGCTCTAAATTTGTGATCTTACGACAGTGGATATTTACTTTTTTTCTAATGTAAAGCCTACTACTCATGAAAGAGACTCATTCAGTCACTCTTACTGCAAAAAAGAAAATGTGGTCATTAGTATTAATGGTAAGTAAGGCTTAGTGGTCAGAGCACTAACTCTATAGTCAGAGGATATGAATTTAAATCCTAATATGCCTCTAAAACCTATATGATCTTGAGCTCCTTCCTTGGGTCTCAGATACACTGTTGTCACTGTTTGTCGTTCTTTTTCAGGGAGGACCAAGGATATCATGTCTTGACTTGGGTGTGAATTGGATTTAAGTGAGGCAGAGTTGCACAAAGTCATCAGCCTCATTCTCTCTTCCAGAATCATCAAAGTTCAGTGGCAGGACAAAAGTCAAGGAGACTGGCAATAGCCTGGGATACTGTGGACAACCTTGACATCTTCAATTTTTTGACCAAACACCAAGCACTCCACAGTATCTGTTTCAGCTGCCTTCACGGCTGTTGGAATGAATTGTTCACATCCATCCATTCTGCCAAGGGAAGTCTTCACATGCTTGGGGTAGACATCCCCCTAACTCACAAATGGGTTTGAGACCCATCAGTTACCTTCAATCTGATTTAGCCCATCTGCCTAGAAGGTTTACTGGGTGTGGCTGCTGCACATTCTACAGCTTCTTGGACCCATAGGTGAGAGGTGAGGGAAAGGTAGACACCTAAAGTGGATGAAAAACCCTAAAAAGGGTTAAGCAAGCCCTCACAGCAGTGGTGCTAATCTTCCCTGAGCAACCTATAGACCCCCCGCAGATGCATTTTTTTTGTAAAATGAAGAGTTTTGAATAGATAGGAAAGGAGTGAAGGGAACAAGTATTTATTATGTGTTAGGCAGTGTGCCGCACACTTTATAAATATCTCATTTGATCTTCCCAACAAACTTATGAGGTATTATTCTATGTATCTCTCTATCTGTCTACCTATCTATCTATCCACCTATCTAGTTTATCTATCTCAGATAGCCTCTGTAGTCCTTTCTAACCCGAAGTCTATAGTTAAAATCTAGAAACTTGATTAGAGCATTTGGCAACCATTCACTCTAAATTCTACATAGACATCACTGTGATAAAATGACTGGCTAGGAATATTGTCTCAAACCAAGTGTGATTAGGAATGGCCATTCCCAGACAAGATGTGTTAGTCTAAGGAACACACATCTCCACTATGGACTCCAATTGAGGATGTATCAACCAAGATTTTTCTATAAACACATGTTTCCTATTTGTTTTGCTTCTCTTTTTCCAGGAAGATAAAATCCTCTGAAATGAAAAGGTTCTTAATGGCTGCTGGAAAAGCAGCTCCCTGGCCTTGAGGTTTTTTCTAAACCAATGCAGGTCTCCTAGGCAACAGATCAGGAATGTTTATTCATAAAAGAGCCCGTGTTTACATTGTCTCCTCAGCAAGATTGTAAACTTTAATGAATAGGATCTTGTCTGCCTTTTGTACTTATAAATGTTCCCAGTGGCCTTGGTAATGTACTCTTCTGTCAATGTACTTAAATTCTGGTGCCATGAATGTACTTTCCCAGAGCTAAATGGAAAATACTTTCCATGTTCATCTGTCTACTGTAACCTAAACACACACATACATATGTAACATTTAGCTCTTCAGATTATGATATAAAGTCCAGTGAGACAGTTTTTCCTCTAATGGCAAAGAGGTTTGGGGTTCTCAACAAGCAGAGGGGATTGGGAGAAAGAAGGATCCCTCTACCTTTGGTGCTCGTATTCACATAGCAATTTCCCTTATTCCTGCTGAAAGAATCCTAGGTGTGGCACTTGCTGTTGGTCTGACCCATAGTCAGTCAGTCAGTGAGCATTTGTTAAGCACTTAGGTATATGATAGGAATTGTGCTAACCATTGGTGACACAAGCAAAGACAAAAATAGTCCCTGCCCTCAAGGAGCACAGAATCTAATAAGGGAGACAGCAGGAAAATAACTATGTAATACAGTATATACGTGTGTGTGTGTGTGTGTATGTGTGTGTGTGCGTGTGTGTGCAAAATAGTGCTCTCAGTAAAATAAAAGTTAGGTAGTACCATCATCACCATCATCATCATCATCATCATCATCATAGCTGAAATTATCAGAGTCCTTTTACCCTGGCTTCCCCACATATACTCTCTCTTTATGTGCACTCAGAATCTCTCATTTCCTTCAAGACTCATCTTAAACACTACCTTCTACATGAAGCTTTGCCTGATCCCCTCCTAATTGCTAATGACTCCACCCTCATTTCCTAGTATTTATTTTGTATAGATTTATTCCTTTGAGTTACTCTGGTTTTGTCTTATGCAGTCCCATCATCTACCACAGTGCCTAGAATACAGTATACGCTTCGTAAAAGTTTGTTGGTTGACTGATTGAATGAGTCAACATTTGCAAACTCTTCTGCTTGCATTATTTCACTGGAGCCTTCTAATAAGCCCTTGAGGTAGGCACTATGGACATTATGCTATTCCTCTTATAGATGAGGAAATGGGCTCAGAGAAGCTAAATATCTTGACTGAGGTTATATGATTAATAAGTATAAGAGGCAAGATTTAAGTCCTGACTCCAGTCTATGTTTGCTTTAAATATGTAATCCTGTAAGGTGATGAGGATAAGAAACAACCAATGAACAGCCTGTGAGCTCCATTGGTATCTTTATGACGTCAAAAGACAATGAAGAAGATGTGCACTACATCTGGTAAACCCTTTACAATGAGAGTCTATAATAGGACCTAGACAAGAATGAAGGATAGGCAGGGGTGGATCCAAAATGATCTGCACTGTTGGAGGGAATGCTCACATCAGTCAGATCATAAATCATAGTCAGTCAATCAACAAACATTGATAAGCATCGCTGTATGCCAAGCACTATGCCAAGTGCCATAGCAAAAATAGCCCCAGCCCTCCAGGATCTCATATTCTCATGATGGAGACAGCATGCAAACAACTTTATATATGTGACATACAGTGCAAAGGGGAGGCAATCTGAGGGGGAAGGCACTAGCAGTAGGGGAACCAGGAGAGGCCTCTCACAGAAGGTAGGATTGAAGCTGAGTCTTGAAGAAAGAATATTCAGGGTATGATCCAATAATAATTATAGTAACAACAGTAATAACAACTTTATATAGTGTTTTAAGGTTTGCAGATGCATTAGATAGGCTGTTTCACTTGATCCCTGGAATGTGGACCATGAGGGAAAAGACGATATTTCTGTAAGATTTTCTTATGACAGCACGCAGTTTACTTGGTAATGATACGATAGTAATGCTTACTTGATAATATAATAATAAGAACACGTTCTGCTACTGTTATCATCATAATTATTATATATAAATATTTACAAATATATAAACCATAAAATTTATATATAACCATATTTTGGTATTGTAATCATCATACTTATTGTGATACATACGTAATGTGCTTATAAATATATGAACAATATAAAATTTATATATAATATAACCATATTTTGGTATTATCATTAATAATAATAATTAAATGAAAATGTTACCTTCCATTGGGAAGTGAAGTCAATTGATAGCCCACAATCCAATCATTCAAGGTTCATTTTTTTAATAGTCAGCAAATCCTTATGAATGGTGTGCCCCTGGAGTACATGGAATGGTACCAAAGTTTATTCTGCAGGAGGAGTCTGTGTTCCATTCAACAGACCCAAATTTAGCTATCTTGCCAAAAGGCCAAAGGCAGATAGGAAATTTTATATTGAGCATGCTCTTCATAGCCTTATTTTCTGGAGCACCCACCACACCCCCTGAAACCAAACAAACTAGAAACAATGTGGGAGGTGGCAGTTGAAAAATGGTCAAATAAGTTGTGATATATGGAGGTCACAGAATATTACAATATTGCAGGAAGGTGACAGGGCTCGGCTATAATCCCCATGTCGGCTTCCCTGTCCAGGAAACTTCAAGTTCCAGCTCTTTCAACTCATCCAGAATTAATGTACAGTGTCATGTGCCAAGAATGTAATCCCTGATTCTCTTGTGCTTTCTCTAGGACCCTGGGAGGAGGCAGGTTCAGGTTTGGCTTTCCCATCCAGGACTGCAGGAGGTGCAAGGCTTGGTCAGGCTCAGTGTCCCAACAGGGAATACAGCCAGAAGCCTTTGTATAATCAATGAAAAGAAACCATCCTTCAGTATTTTAGTGAACACATGACAATGGTGACATGACAAAGTAGAGGCCCTGGTTCTGGAGTCTGAGAACTTGAATTCAAAGTCAGCTTCTGAAATGTACTATCTGTAATACCTTGGGTAAGTTACCCCAACTCTCTGGTTGTCAGCTTCTTCATCTGGAAAATGAAGGGATCAAGGGGTGCCTTTTACGGTCCCTGAGGTGCTTCCAGAAGAAAAAACAGATCTTCACATAACTTCACTGGATGTCAGTTTCTTAATCTATAAAATGGCGGTAATAATATTCATATTATCAGGGTTGGAAGGAAGAGTTTGTAGATCTTAAAGCACTACGGCAGTATAACTCTTTCCTCGCTTCTTTCTCTTTTTTCTCCTCCTATTCATCCTTCTCCTCCTCCTTATCCTTCAGTTTCTCCTCATTCTCATCCTCCCCTTTCTCTTCCTCCTTATTATTTGAATCGTTATAATAGATTGTAATTTTTATATGGTTACTTTATTGTCCAATACTCGGGGCTTTCTATACTGTGTCTCCTATTGGGAATGTATATTACATGTATATATGTAATTACATGTAATATAGATATAAAACACTTTTCCCCAAACTTAGTTTCCAAACTTTTGGAGGTTCAGTTGGCACAAGTTATTGCATAAGTAGGTGCCAAGATATCCTGACCCTGAATCGGTGCCCTTAGCAGCAAGTTGGCAGGTTCCCCCTCCTTGAAAGTCTTTCAGCAGAGTCTAGAAGACCACTTGTTCAAACTGTTACAGTGGAGATTTCTCTTGGCTGTGGGCTGGACCAAGTCTCCAAGGCTCCTTCGCATCTAAAAATCAGGTGGTTCTGTGTTTCTCTACACTGTGCTTCACCTTGCTCTAGGACTCTGAGCAATCATAAATGGGATTGAACTTTTGTAGTCTGGCTCAGGAGCCGCATTCCTATTTATCACTTTGTTTCTATGGGAAAATGCTTTCTGAAAACAACCAGATCTATAGCTGACCTCTTAGAATTGTACACATTTTCAGGTTGAACATCATTTGTATTCTGCTTTTGTTTCTTACCCTGGGGACATTCAGTCTAGGCACAGGACTTGGTGTGTGCGGCGTAACCAGCCCTGTAGATTAGAAGGGGTGCTTCTTGCGTGAGGCTGAGAGACTGGCTGGGCTAAAGCCAGTGCAGCCATTCATTTACATCTGAAAGAGACCTCGAGTGGCATCTAATCCAAACCCCTAATTTTAGAGATGAAAAAATTTGTATATTAGGGGCAGCTAGGTGGTGTGGTGGATAGAGAACCAGGACTTGGAGTCAGGAGAACTGAGTTCAAATCCAGCCTGACTCTAACTAGCAGTGTGATCCTAGACAAGTCACTTCACCTGTTTACCTCAGTTTCATCATCTGTGAAATGGGGGTTATAACGGCACCTCATTCCTAAGGTTGTTGTGAGGATTAAACGAGATAACACGTATAAAGTGCTTGGCACAGTGCCTGGCACTTAGTAGAAGCCATATAAATACTAGCTATTATTGCTGTTGTTACTGTTATTTTCATTATTAGGAAAGAGTTTCAGAGAGATGAAGGGACTTCCCCAAGGTCACACAGGTGGCCACACAGGTGGTCACACAGGTGGTCACACAGGTGGCCACACAGGTGGGGCAGAGCCAAGATTTGAATCATGATGCCAAGTTCAACGCATTTTCTCCAGGTCCTGCCACCCAGCAACAGGGAAGATTAGTCAAAGTCTTACTACGTGAAAGTTTAGCTGAATCAGAAGATAACTGCAATTTCGGCACCCTTCACCCTGACCAGGGACATCAGGAAGCAGTGCGTAGAAAGTGTCAGATGCATAGAACAGAAACTAAATGCTATGAAATGAATAGAAGACCAGTTTTCTTCCAGGATCACAAGACACAGGTGGGGAAGGGACCTTAGAAATAATATAATCTAACTTTTTCGTTCTTTAGATAAGAAAATTGAGGTCCAGAAAGAGGGGCCATGATTGGCTCATTTTCATATCATTAGAAACAGAGCTGGGATTTGAACCCAGGTCGTCTGGCTTACAAATCCAGTATTCTACCCACTGTGGCCATGACATTATATTGCTGAAGTCACAGAAATTAATGGCATCTATCAGTGGGGGAGGGGAACAGCTAGGTGGCACAGTGGATGGAGTGGATTCAGGAAGACTCATCTTTCTGAGTTCAAATCTGGCCTCAGACACTTATCAGCTGTGTGACCCTGGGCAATTAACTTAACCCTGTTTGCCTCAATTTCCTCATCTGTAAAATGAGCTGGAGAAGGAAATAGCAAACCACTCATTTTTTTTTGTCAAGAAAACCCCATACAGCATCATGCAGAGTCAGACACAAATGAAACAACTGAACAAATCAGTACTGCATCAGTCCAAAACCTTCTGCTCTGGAGATTTCAGTCCATGGAAATACCATGGTTCATCAGAAAGTGCCATCATCCCTTCCCACCATACATCAATCAATTACATGCTTATTTCTTTTCTAGAGCAATCAGTTACCTACATGGTATTATTTGAAGGATGCTGGGAAGCCCACCCCCAGCAGACACCCCTCCCACCCATATATCATAGAACCCGAAATTCTATAAAATAGAAATTCAGTCCTTCAGATGAACTTTTATCTTCTCAGGACACTCTCTTTTAAAAGTCAACCACACAGAAAGCTTTTATTAAGCATCTACTGTATGTGAAACCCTGGGCTAAGTCCCTAGAATGAAGCAACCTTGCTTTCAAGAAAAGACGTCATGAAAAAAGAAGCAACAGAACTGACATCTGAAAGAAACTCGGGATTCTGTAAGGCATAGGTAAGGAGGAGGTGGCCTCCAGGTTGAGAGACAGTCTGTGCATAGGCAGGGATTCAAGACATAGAGTACTATACAAAGGCAACAATTACCCAACCAATTTGATTGCAACAGAGAACATGAAAGGAAACAGAAATTCAAAAGGAATCTTAAAAATCATTTAAATACTCAACAGAAGTTCCCTAACACATTTTTGTTTTCAGATTATTTCTTCAGTATAATACTGCTAGCTTAATATGTTTGTGTTATGTGCTTGAAAATGCTGTGGGCCAAGGCACATGGTGTCTAATAGGGGAAGTGAGTGAGGACTCTCCCACTTCATGGTTTTGTCCAATATTTCAACATAAAACTCCTTTGATTTTCACAAGGTGGATGAAAAGCTCTAACAGACCAGAAAGCCAGTCAGGGGAGCTATAGTGCACCAGCTCTGAGGGTTGTGTTTGGGGCTCTTGTGAACTCAAGCATGATTGCAGAAGATGAATTGATCATCTTGACTGCAAACTCCATGAGGTCAGGTCCCCTCCTTTTAATCCTCCTTGGCCACCAAGAAAATGCCTGGAATGTCAGCTGTTCAATAAAGGTTGACCAATTAATGTTATTAGTTAGCTGGAGAAGATTCAGAGAATTCATTAGCTGTCTGAAGTTCTGGTATATAGAAGAAGGATTAGATTTGTTCTTGATCCCAGAAGACAGGATGAAGAACATAGGTGAGAGTTTGAGAGATAACTTTATGCTGGGTATTATTAAACCTTCTTAACAATTATAAAAAAAAATGGAAGGAGCTACATTAGGTGGTGATAGGTTCTGCATCATTGGAGGTTCTCAAGAAGAGGCTGGATAGATGTTACAGTGGGGTATGTTTGAGACTAGAAGATAACTCACTTCACTTCTAACTCTAAATTTTGTGCCTCTGTGAACTGTAACTAAGACTGGTTCTGTTGAACAACTTTGGTGCCGGGTGTTATAAATTCCAACTCATCTGGCCTTTGGATCTCAATGATTCTTCAAATGTCAAAGCACAGGGTGTGTTTGGTAGGCTAACAAATGCCAATTGTCTCAGATGGGAAACAAAACTCACAAACAAACCTCTATACTTGAGGTTGACATCATTTTCTAGTAAAGGTTTAGAACAATTTTCACTTGAAAGGCAATATGCTTCAAGGACTGAGTGGAATTGAGAGGACTTTTCAGTGTTAAAGTGAGCGAGCCACTTAAATGATAGATATGTTATTAGAACCTGAGACAATAGCTAAGGAATGAGGGCCCGAAAACCGTGTCTTGCTCAAAATGACTATGTTATCTGGGATGCTCTTTCATAGTCCCAAGTAAAATTCATCTGGCCAAGGTTAAATAGGGGTCTTTTCCTGTGTTCCAAAGCTTCTGGAAAGGCTGCTCCCCTGACAAGTACAGGATGATGGGAATCCCATTAAGGTGAAAGAGCACTGGTTTTGGAGGGAGAAGATCTGGGTTCAAATCCTGCCCTTATTGCATACTAGTCCTCTGAACCTCAGTTTTCTCATTTCTAAAATGAGGGGGTTGGACTCTGTGGCTTCTGAGGTTTCTTCTGTCTGTAGAGCTGTGGTTCTAAAAATTTGGTGATCAGTCTTTTCATTTGAGAAAAAAATTACCAATAAAAACAAACAAATAAATAAAATAGAAATGCCTTCCCCGGCAGAAAAGTTATGTAGATAAACTCATTAATGATGGAAAGACATACTATACACAAGTCCCCATGTTCATGATAAGCAAGGGCTTTGTTGTTCTAATATGAATAGGAACCCCATTTGTCACTTGCAAATGGAGACCAAAAAATTCCCAGCTCTCTCCCTTTCACCATCACTGATCATACAAATAGGTAACTGTGGAAAGAGCAGCTTTACCTGGGACCTCCTTCCCACTTAATGACTGAAAGCCCTCGATTTGCAAACAGAGCAGAGAAGAATTGGAAAGCCTTAGCCATTCACTTCCAGTTTTCTGTTCCATGGGTAGGTTGTTATATGGTGATTTGATGCTCTAAGAGCAGTCCAATGGAGCAGAACTGGACACAATTCCATGGCATCAACTGTTGACCTAAGGAGATTAGGCAGCTTCACTCTCAAGTCCATTAAAGCTCATACTAACACCTCATTTCAATGACTGCATCTGAGTCCCCTATCTCCTCTGGGTAGTCTTCCAGAGCCACCCTGTTGCTTGGAGGCTACATGACTTTCCAAATCATTAATATAATCTTGTGAGTCATTTTGGATCTGGGACAAAGCCTGTAGGTAGCGCTGATTAAGACTGATCTGAAAAGATGAGGATTACTGAATACAGAGAGAGAGAGAAAGGGAGGAGAGACAGACAGACAGACACAGAGAGAAGAAAGGAAGAAACAAAGAAACAAAAAGAAAAGGAAAGAAGAAACAAGGAAAGAAAGAAAGAAAGAGAAAGAAAGAAAGAAAGAAAGAAAGAAAGAAAGAAAGAAAGAAAGAAAGAAAGAAAGATAGAAAAGGTTCCTACACACCACATATGAACAACATACTGATTTGTTTTCCAAGGCTTCTCACTACATACATAATGCTGTACTCTTAGTGAACAATACAGGAATGAAATGCAATTAAGAGTCTAAGCATGTTACTTGCAATTGAAGGACTAGAGAAGTGATCGTGGCAGCTGGGGTGGGGGAGGGTGGTCAAAAAGATATTCTGAGCACTGCAAAGCTGTGTATCAAGACATGGCCAGGATTACCCATTGTCATTGTAAATCCCATTAGGAACCATCAGATCTCAAATTTAGAGCTATAAGGGAGGCTAAAAGTCATCTAGACCAAACACGTTTCTTCTGAGAAGAGGAAACTGAGTCCCAAAGATACTGCATAGATTATCCTCCATTCTCTGCCCAGAATGCCCTCCTGCTCACCTTTGCCTCTTAGCATCCTTAGACCCCATCAAGATGTCTCCTCACGCAGTAAAGCTGCTTATACTTATTTCAGTTGCTATTGCCCTATGCCCTACCATTATTTTAATTATTTTAAATTCATTTTAGATCAGGATTTCTTTACTTGTGAACTGGTGGGTGTTTTTAAAAAATATTTTCACAATTGTATTTCAATATAATTGGTTTCCTTGTTACTCTTTTATATTTTATTTTATCCATTTAAAAGCATCATTCATAAAAGAGATCTGTAGGCTTCACTAGACTGCTGAAAGGAATCATGATAGGATGGAAAGAAGGAAACAAATATCACTATTAATACAAATATTACTACTATGTGCCAGGGGCAGCTAGGTGGCACAGTGGATAGAGTGCCAGGTATGAAGTCAAGAAGACTTGAGTTTGAATCCAACCTCAGACACTTACCAGCTGGGTGACCCTGGGCAAGTCACTTGACCCTGTTTGCCTCAGTTTCCTAATCTATCAAATGAGTTGGAAAAGGAAATGACAAGATCTTTGCCAAGAAAGCTTCTAATGGGGTCACAAAGAGTCAGACATGACGGAAAAAAAACAACTATGTGCCAGGTACCATGCTAAGTGCTTTACAAATATTAGCTCACTTAATCCTCACAACAATCCTGGGAGGTAGGTGCTCTTATCATTCCCATCTTGCAATTGAGGAAACTAGACAATTAAAATCGAGATTATATTTCAAAATCCAAACAATGGCCGATGATGTGGACTTGGGGCTGTGCACAGAGAATGCCAAGTTTCTATTTCAGGAATGGGACTCTCTCAGCAAGTCAAAAGGGAGACATTATCTGATCCAGCACCCTGTGCTGATTCAGATGTGACAAATAGACACTTATCCCACTGAAAACAATGAGAAGTATTCATTTGACCCAGGAAGTGACTAGCATTGGGAAGTCAGGCAGAGGATGAAGAACATTGCATGGATATATTTGGAAACAAACTGAGCTCAATACTTAGCCTCATCCCTGTGATGGAGGCAACCATACACCAACTTTGGACCAAATTTGTCTCTCTGTAATATATCATTTGTTTTTATAGAAATCCTAGAGGAGCGTAGCCTGGCATAGTGAAAAGAATGCTGTATTTGGATTCAAGAGATCTGAATTTGTACTTCAGTTCTACTGTATTGTAAATGTGCAATTAGCCTCTCTAAGCCCAAGTTTTCTCATTTGTGAAGTGGGATAATATTCTTTGCAGTATGTGGCTCACAGGGTTGGTGCGAGGAAAGAACTTTAAAAAGTCCTGTAGAAATGTGAGTAATTATTCTCAAATCATGTGCACTAAAATGTGATAAAGAAGTGGAGTCTGTATAGGTTGTGTTTTTTAAAATATTTTTCCTACCAAAATGGTTTAGGCAAAGAGAAACACTGTGTATTTTTCAGGCTGTTCTCCTGAAATCACATGATGTTCTCCAAAATTATTGGAGACTGAAGCAGAGGCAGCAGGCATGGCTACAAACACATACTTCTAGTGAAAATTACAATGTTGGCATACAGAGCCAACCTTTCCTGTAGGTCCTAAGATATTTGCTGTAGAGAACTGCTTGGTAAGAATCCTTTTGTTTTATGAGCCCCCACTGATGTGTTTAGCTTTACTAGTCAGCCAAATGATACAATTGGCTCAAAGCAAAGATTCTAATGAAATTTAGTAAAACAAAACAAAAATTCTGCCCATAAATGTGGAACTCATTCTACCGTAAATTCATGTACCTTCAGTGAGAAGAGTGAATTTGCATAGAGGAGCAGGTGAAACCTTATCCTCTGACACTACGGAGTTGGCCATGTTTTCCGAGAATGTCATTGGGCATCAGCTTCACAGCTCTCTGCTGTACATCACTCTCTGCTTTACCTGGTTTCTCTGCCGGGTCTCTTTCAACTACCTCTACTACCCACAGGAGGACATTAGAGGGAGCAGTAAGTAGGCCTCTCCCCTGAAGGACAGGCTATAACACTTTCAGCCAATGGACTCCAAACAACTTTTCCTCAGCCCAGTTATACCAGAAGATAGCATTTGCCCAGAGTAAGATCACATCTACTCTGAGAATTCCTTTCCCCTCCATTGCCTTTTCTGACTCTTGAAGTTTAGCTTTTGTCTAGTTCAACATTAAAAAATTATTTCTGTTCTTAGTCTTTAGCTTACCCCATTGGGTATGCCAAGTACTACCAAGGCTCTACTTCCTTTTTAATGTCATTTTTATTGTTAAAATAATAATAATTAACTCCCAAGCTGACAAAAATATTTCAATATACAAAGGAAAACAAGAAAGAAGATGGTATAAGAAACTATAGACCATTTTGCATGATTTTTAAATGAATGCAATTATATTAAATTTAACAAGTAATGGTAAAATTGTTCTACTTGTTTCAATACCTTTCTTACTTATGTTTGTTTTCTTCTTTGAATTTAAAAATATTTTATCCATGATATGATCTTTTAACATATCTATCTCTATTCACTAACCTATCCTACCATCCAAAGAGAAGCCCAAATATTTATACAACAAATGAACTAGCAAATAAATAAAATGAACAAATATTTATACTCTAGTAAAATAAATCAATACATTGACCTCAAGTTTATGCCATACGAGGATCAGTTGAAGAAAATGGGGATACTTAGCCCCAAGAGTAGGTTCAAAGGGAGATTTAAGTACTTTTTTCAAGTATTTGAAGGGTTATGGAGGAAAGATTGACTACTCTTACTTTGATTGGCCCCAGAAGGAGAACACAGAGACAAAATGTACATGTTGCTGAGAGGAAGATTTCAGCCCAGAATAAGGCAGAAAAATGCTTTGTAACTAGACCTAGCCACTAATGGGATAGGCTGCTTTGTTTGGTATCAGATTCCCTCCCCCTCCCCACAAAAAGTCTTTCAGTGGAAGCTCAATGACTACTTGTTAGGGATGTCATAGTGAATGAGAGATATTGCAGAAGATTCCTGCTGAGTTATTAATTGAGTTAGATGACCTGTGAAGTCCTTACCAATTCTGAGGTTTTGTCAAGTTTCTTCTCAACCTTCAACAGGTTAACTATCATTCAAAGTTTGCAGGAGCTTAAAAGTGAAAAAAACACAGAACTAGTGTTATATTAGGAATCAACCTGAGGTCCTTCCTCTCCAGACCACAGGGCTCCACTCCTTCTCATTTACAGACCTCAAAATTAAGATACTTTTTCCAACTTACCTGTGTTGTTTAAATCACTTTCATCAAAAGGAGAAACCAACTAAACTATATAAAGGAACTATGAGCATTTAAGTGGGGGAAATGACATTTGTGAAGTGAGTCAATCAGTCAAAAAACATTTATTGAGCATTTAGCACATGCTAAGCATTGTGCAAAAAGTAGGAGATACAGAGGAAAAGCAAAAACAAAAAACAGTCCCCACCTTACAGGAGCTTCTATTCTAAGGAGGGATACAAACTATGTACAAAGGATCCATTCTCATTTCAAAATGTGAATATACACCTAAAGTGGGGATCTGAGTGGTGGGCATTTCTCTGAAATAGATTTTCAAAGGTGGGTGAAGCCAAGATGGCTGAGTACAGGCCAGGACCCAGCTGCAATCTCCCAACATTCCCCTCCAAACAACTTTAAAATAATGCCTCAAATCAAATGTTGGAATAGCAGAGTCAAGGACAGATTGAAAGGAGACATTTTTCCAGCCTAACACAACTCAAGATATCTACAGGAGAGTTCTGTCAACACTGAGGTGGGTATAGGCCCAAGCACAGCAGAAGCAACCAAGCAGCCACAACAGCAGCAGGAGCAACAGCTTCAGGAACTCAGCCCAGAGACAGTAAAGGGTTGAGAAAAACTGGTCAAAAAGAAATTACAGGGGACCCTTTGCTGGCACTGGATGCAGCTGGCATTGTTTGACAACTATATCATCCATAAGCAGTTCTGGATTGTGGTTCCAGGGTCAAGAGAAGGACTAGCACTGGCAGCTGCAGGGGAGCAGGGGCCTTTCCTGGATAAAGACCAGAACGTAAACCAGGAGAACAGTGACCACGCCTCTCTCTAGATGACACCGTCTTAGAAACACCAAAAACTTGCAGAGTTCCAGAGCTAGGTCTCAAAACAGCAATTTGTAAAAGCTTGAGTATAATCCTAGTGGACAGAAAATGGATATTTAATGAAATAGAGAACTTTCAAGAATTCCTGATGATAACAACAGAGCTGAATAGAAAATCTGACTCTCAAGCGAAAGCCACAAGAGAAGCATAAAAAGGTAAACATGAAAGAAAAATCATAAGGGACTTAGTGGAGATGGCGGCTGGTAAGCAGGGACTAGCGTGAGCTCCCTACCGAGTCCCTCCAAAAACCTATAAAAAATGGCTCTGAATCTATTCTACAATGGCAGAACCCATAAAACAGCAGAGGGAAGCAGGGTGCCAGCCCAGGACAGCCTGGATGGTCTCTGGGTGAGGTCTATCCCACACGGACCTAGGAGCTGGGAGCGGGGAGCTTGGAGCTGGGAACAGAGTGGAGCAGAGCCCAGCCTGAGTGGCGCGGACCAAAGAGACCAGGAGCCAGGCGGAGGGGGCCCTAGCGCCCTGAATCAGTGAGCTGTGGCAGTTACCAGGCCTCTCAACCCACAAACACCAAAGACTGCAGAGAAGGTTAATGGGAAAAGCTGCGGGAGTAGAAGGAGTTCTCGGTTAGGCTTCCAGCCCCGGGGGCAGCGGAGGTGGGGCAGCTACAGCTGTTGTTGCTTCTGGCCCCAGGCCCACCTGGTGGGAGGAATTAAGTGGAGGATCAGAGCAGGAGTGCACAGCCTGCTGAAGATCTGAGCCCAGTCCGGGTTGGGGGTTCTTGGGGAAGGAGCAGTGCTGGTGTGGCAGAGCCGGCACCTCCCCCCCAAACGTGGAACATAGAACTCTCTAGTCTACAAGCAGTCATACCCCACCAAAAAACTTAAGGGTCAAGTTGGTTGGCTGGGAATATGGCCAGGCAGCAAAAACACACCCAGATTCAGTCTCAGACTTTGCATTCTTTCTTTGCTGACAAAGAAGACCAAAACATACAGCCTAAAGAAGTCAATAAAGTGCAAGAGCCTACACCAAAAGCCTCCAAGAAAAACATGAACTGGTCCCACGCCATGGAAGAGCTCAAAAAGGATTTGGAAAAGCAAGTTAGAGAAGTAGAGGAAAAATTGGGAAGAGAAATGAGAAGGATGTAAGAAAACCATGAAAAACAAGTCAATGACTTGCTAAAGGAGACCCAAAAAATACTGAAAAATACACTGAAGAAAACAACACCTTAAAAAACAGACTAACTCAAATGGCAAAAGAGCTCCAAAAAGCCAATGAGGAGAAGAATGCCTTGAAAGGCAGAATTAGCCAAATGGAAAAGGAGGTCCAAAAGACCACTGAAGAAAATACTACTTTAAAAATTAGATTGGAGCAAGTGGAAGCTAGTGACTTTATGAGAAATCAAGATATTATAAAACAGAACCAAAGGAATGAAAAAATGGAAGACAATGTCAAATATCTCATTGGAAAAACTACTGACCTGGAAAATAGATCCAGGAGAGAGAATTTAAAAATTATTGGACTACCTGAAAACCATGATCAAAAAAAAGGAGCCTAGATATCATCTTTCAAGAAATTATCAAGGAGAACTGCCCTGATATTCTAGAGCCACAGGGCAAAATAGAAATTGAAAGAATCCATCGATTGCCTCCTCAAATAGATCCCAAAAAGAAATCTCCCAGGAATATTGTCGCCAAATTCCAGAGCTCCTAGATCAAGGAGAAAATACTGCAAGCAGCCAGAAAGAAACAATTTGAGTATTGTGGAAATCCAATCAGAATAACCCAAGATCTGGTAGCTTCTACATTAAGAGATCGAAGGGCTTGGAATACGATATTCCGGAGGTCAATGGAGCTAGGATTAAAACCTAGAATCACCTACCCAGCAAAACTGAGTATCATGCTCCAAGGCAAAATATGGATTTTCAATAAAATAGAGGACTTTCAAGCTTTCTCAGTGAAAAGACCAGAACTGAATAGAAAATTTGACTTTCAAACACAAGAATCAAGAGAAGCATGAAAAGGTAATCAAGAAAAAGAACAAGAAAAAGAAATTGCAAGGGACTTACTAAAGGTGAACTGTTTTGTTGACATTCCTACATGGAAAGATGACAAGTATGATTCATGAGACCTCAGTATTAGGGTAGCTGAAGGGAATATGCATACATATATGTTTATGTATATATATGGGTGAATGTGTATGTATGTATATATCTATGTGTATATATATATATGTATATATAGAGAGAGAGAGAGGGAGAGAGAAAGAGAGCGTGGACACAGGGTGAGTTGAAGATGAAGGGACGATATCTAAAAGAAATAAAATCAAATTAAGGGATGAGAGAGTAACATACTGAGAGAGGGAGATAAGGAGAGATAGAATGGGGTGGATTATCTGCATAAAGGTGGCAAGAGGAAGCAGTTCTGTGGGAGGAGGGGAGAGGGCAGGTGAGGGGGGAATGAGTGAACCTTGCTCTCATCAGATTTGGCCTAAGGAGGGAGTACCATACATACCCAATTGGGAATCTTACCCCACAGGAAAGAAGAGGGAAGAAGATTTAAAAAAAGGGGGGGAATGATGGAGGGGAGGGCTGATGGGGGTGGAGGTAGTCAAAAACAAATTCTTTCGAAAGGGGACAGGGTCAAGGGAGAAAATTCAATAAAGGGGAATGGGTTGGGAAGGAGCAAAATATAGTTAGTCTTTCACAATATGAGTATTGTGGAAGGATTATACATAATGATACACATGTGGCCTATGTTGAATTGCTTGACTTCTTAGGGAGGGTGGGTGGGAAGGGAAGAGGGGAGAGAATTTGGAACTCAAAGTTTTAAAAACAGATGTTCAAAAACAAAAAAAAAAAGTTTTTTGCATGCAACTAGAAAATAAGATACACAGGCAGTGGGGTGTAGAAATTTATCTTGCCCTACAAGAAAGGAAGGGAAAAGGGGATGGGAGGGGAGTGGGGTGACAGAGGGGAGGGCTGACTGGAGAACAGGGCAACCAGAATATATGTCATCTTGGAGTGGGGGGGAGGGTAGAAATGGGGAGAAAATTTGTAATTCAAACTCTTGTGAAAATCAATGCTGAAAACTAAATATGTTAAATAATTAAATTTTAAAAAATAGGGATAATAACAGAATATCAAAAAAATTTTATCAGTAAAAAAAATGGTTTACATTTCTATATGGGAAGATGATACATGTAACTCCTCAGAACTCTGTCATTATTAGGACAGTTAAAAGGAGCCTATGCAGACAGAGTGCATGGACATAAGTTGATTATGTTGGGGTGAAGTTCAAAATAAAAGGTATGGGTAAGAAAGAGGGATGCATTGGGAGAAGGGGGAAGAGAGAAGTAGAATGGGAAAATTTTCTCACATAAAAGAGATGCACAAGTAAGAACTTTTGTAGTGGAGGAAGAAATGGGGAGAGGGCAGGCAATGCTTGAACCTCATTGTTATCAGAATTCATTTGAAGAGGGAAGAATACATGCAAACACTCAGTTGGGTAAAGAATTTTATCAATAGAGAAATAGGAGAAGAAAGAGATAAGTATGGTGTGTGTGTGGTGGGGGAGGGAATGATAAGAAAAAGAGAGCAGATTAAGGGAGGCAGTGGTCAGAAACAAAATAGACATTTAAGGAGGGACAAGATAAAAAGAGAAAGGGGGATAAATAGAGGAAATGGGGTGGAAGGAAATGCACAGTTAGAGATCATAGATGTGAATGTGAATGGGATGAGCTAACCCATAAAACAGACACACGCAGCAGAATGAATTGGAAACCAGACGTCAACAGTATGTTTCGTACAAGAGACACATTTGAGACAGAAAGACACTTATGGAGTTGAAATGAAGAGCTGGAGTAGAATCTATTATGCTTTATCTAAGTGAAGAGGGCGGCGGGGGCAGGGAGCAATTAGACAAATCAAAAGCAAAAATAGACCTAATTGAAAGAGATACTGAGGGAAACTGTATTTTGGCAAAAGGTACCATAATCAACAAAGCAATATTTTAAAAACATTATATCAGGTTTCACTGATAAAGAATTCTTTTCTCAAATATACAGAGAACTGAGTCAAATCTATAAAAATAAAATCCATTCCCCAATTGATAAATTGTCAATGGATATAAACAAATAGTTTTCAGAAGAAGAAACCAAAGCTATCCATGGACATATAAAAATGTTTTAAATCGCTATTGATTAGAGAAAGGCAAATTAAACAATTCTAAGGTACCACTTAACACTTATCAGAAATGACCAATGCTGGAGGGGATGAAGGAAGATAGGTACATTAATGAACTATTATTGGAGTAGTGAACTGGTCCACCCATTCTGGAGAACAATCTGGAATTATGCCCAGAGGTCTACAAAACTTTGCATACTCTCTGATCCAACAATACCACTATACCCCCAAGAGAGCAAAGGAAAAATATTTATGGTAGATCTTTTTGTGCTGGTAAAGAATTGGAAATTATTGGGATGCTCATCAATTACAGAATGGCATATGATTATGATAGAATATGATTGTGCTATAAGAAATAACAAAGGGTATGGTTTCAGAAAAAAATATGGCAAGACCTATATAAACTGATGCAGAGTGAAGTGATAACTGGGAGATCATGTGCATAGTAAAAGCAGTGTTGTGATGATGATCAGTTGGGAAAGAATTGGCTACTTTGATCAATACAATGATACAAGACAACTCCCAAGGACTCATGATGAAAAAATGTTATCCACCGCCAGAGAGAGAACTGATGAACTCTGAATGCAAACTGAAGTATAATTTTCTTACTTTATTTTTTTTTTGCTTTTTTGTGGTGTGGCTCATATGGAAATATGCTTTACATGATTTCACATGTATAATTGATGCCATGTTGTTTGTTTTCTCTGTGAGTGGTGAAGGAGCTGGAAAAAGAGAGAATTTGGTACTTAAAATTTAAAAAGAAAAGAATGTTAAAAGTAAATACATGCCATCTTGCAAGGGGAGGGGGGAGGAGAGGGAGGGAGAGCGAATCTGAAACCAAAAACTTGTGGAACCAAGTGCTATAAACTAAAAATAAAAAATAAATTTATTATAAAAAGTAAAAAATTAAAAAAGGATTTTCAAAATGTTATTGTCCTTTCCTTAGCAGAATTTTCCTCTGCTTCATTCGAATAAAAAAATCTAGATCTATTGATGAATAAAAATTATAAAATGAAATTCCTTTCTTGTTCATTATCCTTGTTCTCTTGCATTTTTGAGGAGAAAATGAAGTGCTTATTTGAATAACCCAGGCAATTTGTATTTTGATTGCTAACACCGCAGATGCAGTCATCATTTCATTGGGGAAAAATGTTTATTGTACCATGATGACACAGAGCAAAAAGAACATTTTTTTTCTAAAAAAAGAGTTGATGTCTCTACTGTTGTCTTAAAAGTCATAGACCTTATTTAAAATGTTTTCCCCAAAATATATGCTTACTCATCAACTTTTCTTAGCAATATTTTTCCAAGGCATGTAATTGCTTCAAACCTAATCCAATCTAATCCACTTCAGTTCATTTTAACTCAATTCAATTCGACAATTAATTCCTTACTAGGTGCCAGTTTTCCATAGTGAATAGAGTTCTGGCCTTGGAGTCAAGGGAATGTGAGTTCAAATTCTGCTTCAGATATAAATTAGCTCTATGTCCCTGGGGCTAATTATTTATCCTCCCTAAGCCTCAGTTTCCTCATCTTTAAAGTGCAGTTTTTAAAAATCCCCTGAGTATCACATGATGTGTCATATTTAAAACACTTTGTGAAATGTCTTCCTCATCAGAACAGCTGATGGAAAATAAAGAACAAAGACAGGTTCATTTAAAGAGGAAGCCAGCAAGAGCTCCTGGAGGAAATCGGAGAAGGTTCCTGGGCTAGGGATTCTCATAAGCAACGAGGAGGAGGGTTTGTAGGCCTCAGGAACAGCCAGAAAGAAAAAATTTGGTTTGGGAAATAGGTTACTTTAGTCCAACAGAAGGACTAAAGAAGAGTGCTTAGAAATAAATCTGCCAAGAGAGGTGACAGAGTGAGTGGGGAGCTCTAAATTCCAGGCAGAGAAGTTTCTGTTTGAGAAGTAGTGATACTGAGCAGTGGGCCTGTCATCAGATCCTAACATTGACACTTTCTACCTGTGTGACCTTGGGCAAGTCACTTAATATTTCTAGGACCCTATTTCCTCACGTGCAAAACAAGAGTGTTGGGAGTAGATGTCATCAGTGGTCTCTTCTGGATCTATATATGTGAACCTATTTTATCCTAGGGGTGATTGGGAGCCAGGGAAGATCCTTAATCAGGAGAGTGATATAATCAGACTTCTGCTTTAGGAGTATTAATTTAGCAGCAGTGAAGGTTATCATGGGGCTATGAACATGATTGGCTGGGGAGATGTTTAAGCTACTTAAAATACTTGCTTACTGTTTTACAATTTTTAAGCACCTTCAATTACACAGTGTCAATATGCTAATCAATCTATCAATAATTCTATCAAACGTGGATTTAATAAGCACCTACTGTGCCAGACACTGTGCTAGATAATGAGAATACAGATAAATGATCCTCATCAGCTCCAGCAGGACCTTTAACTTGATCGTAAATTACCCCCTAGTTTAGTGACTGAACTAAACTATTTATAAACTGAGCTCATACAGTTTTATTATTGAAATAATAAAAACCATTTAAAAAAAAATCCTTCCTTTAGAGCAGAAAGTTAGGAGACCTGGCTTCTTGCCTTCCCTCTGTCAACATACCTTGAATTTAGAATGTCTTTTCCCTTTTGTGGAGTCAGCATGCCAAGCTGGCCTTTACAGAGACAAATATTGTATCCAAACATTTTATGGAGCTTCTACATTTGTCTTCAGCAGCTCCTTAGCTCCCTTTTATTTCCTTAGTGCATTTCCTTAGGGCCCAGGGGCATGAAGCTGATTTTGAGGGGCAAGATGATAGAGGGAAAATAGAAGTAGATTTGGAGTTGGAGGCCCTGGGTTGAAATCCAGGGTTTGCCTTCTTATTGACCTGTTGCATGACCTTGAGCAATTCACATGACCTTGCTAATTCATCACATTTTTTAATCCATGGTTGTGCAGCTGTCAAATGTCAAAGACTACCCACTCACTGATTTCTCCCATATTCTAGTTTAGAGGGTTCAGTAAATTTCCCTCTTTACCTTTTTCCTATCACAGCACTAATTAAAAAACCTAACACCAGTTACGCCCTACCACCAAAATAACCAAAATAAAAGTTCCAAGAAGAACACTCCGCATATTTCCAAGAGGGAATTCTTCCTGAAGGAAAGCAATCAGTATTGAGTCATTACTTTCATCTCAAGCTGAAATTAGAATAAATTGTCAATTTATCTATGTGGAAAATTCACTGTATACTTCTGTTTAGAAATAAACTGGATGGTAGTTAGATGGACTTTGAAATGTTCACAAAGAAGGAAAAAATGGTCGGGCAGCTCAGCGAATTAGAAACCTCATCCTCCTTCCCCTTTCCAGCTCTTCTTTCCACGTTGGCTTCTCCCCTTGGAATAGAAACTCTGAGAGGACAGGCACTGTCTTATTTGCTTGGATTTGGGTCCCTGGCACTTAGCACAGTGCTTGTAGCATAGTAAATGCTTAATAAACGCTTTATCATTCTAACAATCTATTTAAGAAACATTTGATGTAAATCATTATTTTAATGCTAGTTATTATCATTAATAACAATTATAATAATTAAGTATAATAATTATTATCATTAATAATAATAACTAGGGTTTATTTAGTACATTAAGGTCTGTAAAGCACTAATTATATTACATTACATTATTTATTTTTCTTTACATTCCATCATAGGATCATATCCTATAGAGTCATACTATATTGTATCATTTTGTTTGATCCTCACAACTCTGGGAAGTAGGTGCTTTTATTTCCTTATTTGACAGATGACTAAATTAAAGCAGATAGAAATTAAGTGACTTGCCTAGGGCCACATAATTAGTGCTTGAGATAGGATTCCAATTCAGGTCTTTCTGACCCCAAATCCAATACTCTATCCACTGGGCTGCCTAATGACCTCTTACCTCCTAGGATTTTATACCAGCTTCTAGTTTCAAAGGAGAAGAGGAGAGGAAAATATTTTGTTTAGAAAGAACATTATAATGTTTTATAAAGTTCTGGGCAGTAATTCTGACAGGCTTTACTTCCTCTTTTTTTTTTCCTTTTGACCTGAAGAGAGCAGAAACTAGGAGAAGAACCAGTCCCTTTCTCTGGAAAAATTCAAAGGCAAAAGTTGCCAACTCACAGTGGGAGCTTTACTGAGTGAGCAGGCAAAAGATGACTTCAAGGGCTTTTGATTCCAAGCTGTTCTGAAGCCCCCAAAGAGCAGGAGGAAGACCTAGAACCAAGAATTTTGAAGATGGTAAGATGGATTTGAGATCTCATCAATCAATATTAATATTATCTATTTTCCATTACCCTGCTTCTCATTCTATGTGATTCTTATCTGTTTTCCTGTAAGTTTTCCACAGAGGATCTGTCCAATGTGCTGCTAAAGGCATAGGATTTGTACATGGAGGGAGCCTTGAAGATAATCTAATCCATTCTGATCTCCCTTAGAGATGAGTAAACTGACCAAAGCCATATGGCTGCTAAGAGGGATATTGCCAGAATTCCAAAGTAGGTTTCCTAATTCTATGCCTGATCCTCATTCCATTGTATCATTCAAAAGTAGTATTCCATGAACACTACTTTGATCATGTGGTACACTGGAAACATCCCTGGGTTTGGAGTCAGAGAAAAACTCAGGTTTGAGTCCTATATCAGTTTCTTTCCATGTTGATGACCTTAGGGCAGTTTTCTCATCTGTAAAACGAAGGGCTCAGACTAGATGACTTCTAAGGTTCCTTTTAGCTCTAAATCTGTTGTGTCTAAATCGTTAAAGGGTTCCCCATTGCCTAAAGAATGATGACCAAACTCCTTATCTTGGCATTCAAACCACTCTGTAAGCTGACCACATCATAGGTTTTTTTTTTCTCTGACATGCAGTTCTATAGCTGCCCAAGAGGTTTCCCAAGTATTGGCCCCCTAAACATGCTTTGTGCTTTCTGGTCTCTGTACTCATAACTTTTCACTCTCCTTGAATATCTTTCTTTTCCCTGACCTCCCCTCTCCTCTCTTTTCTCTTTTTATTCCAATTCTTCTCTACTTTTTTCTCCTTCTTATCTATCCAAAGCCTATGCATTTTGTTCAACTTCCCTTTCCCAAACTAAATTGATTCCTTCCTTGAAATTTTATGGAGAGTCTTGTCTCACAATCTATATGGCAATCTATCTCATATAACACCCCTTCTCAGATCCCTTCCACCTTTTGCCTTGATAGTGGCAGGTTTGGTCCCATGATGGGTGGCTGATGTTAGTTTCAGGATCCTAGAAATAATTCTGTGTGTGGCTATCTTCCTAATACTAACTCACAAACCCCCAGTGGTGTCCTTCTCTTAACAATCCAGCAATAGAATCAGGTCTTTGGCAAATCTATTTAAATGACATAGCAAGGATCATCGTTACAAAGGCTTTTCTCCAAAATCGGAGGTTTTGTCTTCCCCTAATACAGAATCCTTGGTTGGTTGGGGAGGGGTTTAAGAGACATAAATGATGCTAACTAAAAGCTCAATAGTAATAAGGTACAAATTTAGAGAACGTGTGGGGCCCCCAGAATTACAAGGCTTTAATGTATTTCCTATCTCCAGAGGGTCAGGCCATGGTGTTGTTGATTGACCAGTTACACTACACCAGTTATAGTCACTTGGACTGATGCCTTTCAGGGCATGCATTTCAACTGGATGGATGGCTCTATTGGGCTTGCTCTTCATAGGATGTGGTGTCTCAGATTAATAGGTCCATCCTCTGCCAGGTTGAGTCAAGCAGGGTGTTCTATAAACTTTCCTAGCTCCCAACCAAGTTTAGCTTCTTCTGAGCTGGACCAGACAGGTTGCTCAGCCACTGGGCATGATGCGTAAATTGGCTACTGGACTCCTGACAGCCTGGGACAGCCGGGTCACTTGTATCACAACTGTCAGGAAGGCTATTGTGACGTAGGGCACAGAATCTCTGCTGGACAGATTGCTCTAGCAGACTCCATGGAGTCAATCTTTGATTGGCAAATGTATTCCTTTACCAGTTTTAGCCAGCATTGTACTGCTATTTCAGCCAGTCACGAGGGATTGCTTATATGCTTACTATGTGTCAGGAACTATGTTAAGAGCTAAGGATACCAGTCAAAGCAAGCCAGAGAGTCCCTGTTATTGAGGGGCTTATTTTCTAATTGGGAAAGATAGTTAATAGAGTTGTTGCTGTCGTTATTGAGTTCTTTCAGTCTTGTTCGACTCTTTGTGACCCCATTTGGGGTTTTCTTGGCAGAGATACAGGAGTGGTTTGCCATTCCCTTCTCCAGCTCATTTTATAGATGAGAAAACCGAGGCAAACAGAGTTAAGTGACAGGGTCACATAGGTAGTAAATGGCTGAGGCCAGATTTGAACACAGGGAGTCTTCCTAACTTCAGGCCTTGAGCTCTATGTGCTATGGAGCCATCTAGCCTCCCCCAATCAACAGAGAGGAGCTAGAAAACAGGAGATGGGGAGTCAGACCTCTCCTGTTTGAAAAGCCTTCCTGATCCAAAGTTATTGTCCCTCTGCAAGGTATACCATGTTGGTGTTTGGAGATCAGTTCCAATTCAGACACTTCTATTTCCCAGACCACTTTTAGAGTCTTATTCAGAAGAATGGCTAAGGACAAAGGTATGACATCAGTCTGTGCCCTAGAAGCAAGTTCATTATCTCACTGGCCTCTACCTTCTCTAAGGTGTTGACTCTTTATTTTGCAATCTGAAGGCTTTCTGTTTTACATTTCAGTATGGTTTTCTTCTTGTCTTTTGCAGCCTTTGGCTTTGGTTGAAATCTTACCAGGTTACCCTCATTTGTATATGGATGGAACACCTGCCCTCTCTTCTACTGTTTCCTTGACCTCAAATTTAAAGTTTTTCTTATTTACTTTCTCTCACATGTGTGTTTCCCAAAGAGAGGTAATTTCCTCTAAGTAGAACCAGGAAAACATTGTAAATCTTTTTTTAAATTTATTTTTATTTTAAACTTAAATACAAAATGAGAACAGGGGAAAAAACATTTCCATGTACTCAACAGGCCATAAAGAGGATTCCATATAAAACACTACATTTCCATTTCAAGAAAATCTATATAATAAATACTACATATTGTTTTCAAGGCTGCCTAGCTTTTCTTTGCTTCCTTGTTGGTTTCTTTTGTTCTCTGCTGTGTACTTTTTACTTATTTTTCCCCTTCCTTTCCCTCGCCCCAAAGAAGACTACAATCAAGCATGGATATAGATGATAAATAGATGGAGAGATAGATATATAGATAGATAGATAGACAGATAGATAAATAGACAGACAGACATAGACATAAATAGACATAGATATCTATAAACATACACATATATACACATGTATCTAAGACTGTACTATGCTTATTTCCTCCTATCATCTGTTTCTCTCAAGATAGCCAGTATCTTCCTTCATAAGTCCAAGTCTTTCCATGTTTTTCTAAATCAACCAACACATCATTTCCTACACCACAGCAATATTCCAACCTGATCACATCCTATCTGAGAGATTGTCTATGAAAGTTTTGTCCCAATTTTCTGCATTCCTTCTTTTCTCGTCTTTTTTTGAATCAATAACATAGGTTATATTGATTCAAGAAAATTTTAATTTACAATAACTGAAATTATCTTTCTTATACTTCAACAATGGGCTTACCTTAAAATATAGTTTAAGGTCTGATACTGCTGAATCTACTTCCTTTACATCTTTTTTCTCTGGTTTCTTTGAAGTTCCTGACTTTTTGTTCTTCCAAATGAACTTCGTAATTATTTTCCTAACTCAGTAAAACAATTTGCAGTAATTTAATTAGGGTGACATTGAAGGTGAAATTGTCATTTTAAAAATTATATTAGCTTTACCTACCCATGAACAGTAAATGTTTCTTCAGTTAATGTAAACCAACTATTATGTACATGTGAAGAACAATGAAGTGAAGCTACATGCTGTATAATCTTAATGACCCATTTTGGTCAAAGAGAAGTCATGGGGGGAAAAACACCTTTCTCCTTTCAGTGGAAAGGTATGGGCTTGGGAGTGTGGAATGTTGCATTTGTGGTCAGACATGGTTATTATGTCTTAGGTTTTGCTTAAGCGTATTTCTTTTTATCCTTCTGGGTTATAGCTGAAAAAAAGACTGTGATATCAAAACAGGAGGCATCAATAAAACAAACAAAAATACATACAGAGTTGTAAATTTTTTGAGATCATAGATTTCTTTGTCTCCCCTGACAGTGCTAAGTATTAACAACACAGAAGGTACACAATAAAAACTCACTGTTTTGAATTGGTAGGTAAGATATTTCAACCCCTATTTGTAAATCCGAAGTACAGTCCAATTTTCTGTATTCCAAAGAGGTCAGAATATGCATGCTCCTAAGCTTTCATGAAGCCTGAGATGGAATTATTTGGAACTTTCTGTTAATGTTCCTAATGACTCTGCCATCCATCATCTCAGGAGTCCCCCAAATGATGAACACCTGTCTCATCATTAACATAACAGGTTTTCATTATGGTCTATAATAACAACGTGATAATTGGCAATGTTCTCAACACACCTTTGAATGAATGGGAATAGTAAAGAAGTACCTAATCGACATATTTTCTTAGAACAGTATCTCTTAATGTCTGAGCCCTGGAGGGGGAGATATCAACATTTATTCCTGGATATACTGAATAGATTTTTATAATTATTCGATTCAATTCAACAAACATGTATTAAGCCTCTACAACTGATCTTCAGAAGCCAAGAAAATAAGTATTGGGATTTCTGGAAGCCCACTGCAAGAAGGGAAGGGATGGAAAACATTTCACTATCAGCTCCACCCTTGACTCTCTGGACTTTTTCTACCTCTCTATCAGCTTTCTTCTAAGCCCAAGATGCCTCTGTCCTATGGCCTCTATTTTAATTGGTGAATCCCTGTCCCAGAGGTGTCAAGGGTGTGTCACTGCTCACTTTTCTCCTGGCTGCACTCTTCTCTCTCTGGACTTTTCCACTTCCTTCCTAGGAGTCACTTTCCTCTCCCCACACCCTTTCACCACTATTTTCAGTTCCCTTTTATGTGTGATCTTGAATTGGAATGTAAGCTCCTTAAGGATCTATTACATTTGCTTATATTTGTATTCATATAATTTAGCACAGTTCCTGGCACATAGCAAGCACTTAATAAATGCTTTATCTAACTATTTAAAGCACTCTGGAAGAATCATTACCTGATTGGGGAGCTAAAATGTACTGAGTAGGTTCTGCAAGCTTGACATGCTTCAAATATAACATCTCATTATTTGGTAGGCTTACTATTGAATTAAAAATTATTGATATCTTTTGTTTTTATGTAACCTTAATTTCCAAATGTATTCCTCCTCCATCTCCTTCCCAGAGTCATGCCTTATAACACAGATTCAAAAAAGAAAGAAAGAAAACCAAATTGGTTCAGCAAAACTAATTAGTATCTCAACAGTATATATGTATATATATATATATATATGTATATATATATATATACATGTATATATATATATATATATGGTATTCCCTACTCATAGTCCTCCATCTTTACACAGGTTCATCTTCTCATGTCTTCTCAAGGACAAAGCTTTCATGACATCCTATGATTGTGCTTCCGCTTGATACCATACCAGGCTTTTGACTTGAGATTCAAAGAATTGCAGCATGAGGATCATGAAAAGTACCTGCTCAGTACAGTTAATTCACTGCAAATGAACAATGACAACAAAGACAGCATAGTATAGTGAAAGTTATATTTGGTGTAAAAGAATCTAGGTTGAATCTCAGCTCTTCCTTTTACTAGCCATTTCACTCTCTGGGCCTCAGTTTCCCTCTTGTAAAATTAAAGGGAAAGACTCAATGGCCTTTAAGTTTCCATACAGCTCTAGATCTATGATGTTATAAAAAAGGAGTCTTCCATATGGTTAATTATTTAAAAAAAAAGAATACTTCCTAGATTACACAGAATCTTAGCAGTTCATTTAATCTAATTAAGAGATAGCTTTCTTGGCCTAGGCTATCAAATATGGATTTCTTTACTAGTTTCCATTTATTCAAGCGTATGATGATACTTTGTCTAACATTAAGGATCTTTCCAGGTTAGTTGGTGAGCTAAGAAGTGGAGAAAATAATGTCTCTAAAGTGAGCATGTGGGCTCAAGCCCCAACTCCGATACACCTAGGTGGTACGGTGGCTAGTGCAGGACCTGGAGTTAGGAAGAACCAAGTTCAAGCTAATAAGTGTCTGAGGGGCCCTGAGCTAGATGCATAAGGTCTCTCAGACCTTAGTTCCCTTAGCTATAAGATGGGTATATGAACAGTACCTGTCTCATAGCATTGTAATGAGAATCAAATAACACAAGTAAAATGTTTTGCAAACCTTAAAGTGTCATGTAAATGCTAACTATAACTACTGCTGATACCACTCCTACCTGTGATACCATCGGCAGATCACTCAGCCTCAGTTTCTTCATCTGTCAATTCAAAGGATTGAATCAAGGGATTCTGAGATCAATGCGGATTGCTCAGAAATCATCTCTCTTTCCCTTATCTGTAAACTGAGTTTGGCCTAGGCCACTTCTAGCTCTAAATTCTGTAGTTTTGTGGTCCTCTTAACATACTGACCCCTAGGCACATGCTAGATAACACGGCTACTAGATGATAGTTATCCAGCCCGTCTCAGACTCTCATTGGAGAAGCTGATGTTTGAGAGATATGGGCCTAGGGGATGTGCAAACCACTTATTTAGCAAACTAATGGAATAGTCTTTCCTCTTGGTGCTCTGAGGACTGTTTGTGAAATACAGTTAATCATTGTTGTTGCTGTCCAGTCATGCCTGACTCTTCATGACCCTGTAGGCCATAGCGCACCAACATGGAAAAGATACAGGAGTGGTTTGCCATTTCCTTCTCTGGCTCATTTTACAGATGAGAAAACTGAGGCAAACAAGGTTAAGTGATTTGCCCAGGGTCATACAGCTAGCGAGTGTCTAAGGCCAGATTTGAACTCAATTCTTCTTGACTCCATACCTAGTGCTGTATCCACTGAGCCACCTAACTGGCTCCTTCATTCAAACATTAGCAAGCTCTAAATCTGCAAACCACTTTAGTTTCTCCAGAGATGCCTTTGCTGAGTAGAGTGTTTTATGGTCTGATTGCAGCCTTTATATGAGGAGTACATATGAGATAAAGGAGCAATATGAATTAGTACATAGAGAGGCAGCCCCAGAATCAAGAATACTTATGCGCATATCCCACCTTAAAAAGAAACAGCAAAAAATGCCAAATCAAATGTTTTCTTTTTCTCAGTCCTTTTTTTTTAATTTTTTTGAGGGGGGAAGGCAGGGCATTTGGGGTTAAGTGACTTACCCAAGGTCACACAGCTAGTAAATGTGTCACGTGTCTGAGGCTAGATTTGAACTCAAGTCCTCCTGATTCCAGAGCCAGTGCCCTACTCACTGCACCACCTAGCTGCTTGCTCCCCTGGCAGCATTTGCTGCTGATGTTCCCCTTCTATGACTAATACTATCTCTCGTTGTTGCATTCCTGACTCCTTATTCTCAGTCATCCTACATATCCAATCAGTTGCTAGATCTTATTTTTTCTACCTTCAAAATATTTCCACTGGCTGTCACTCATATATCTGGAATGTTTACCATACAACTTCAAGCCATCCCCTCCCCACCTCCCCCCAACTACCAAAACCAGCCCATAAAGAAACATCTACTTGATGGAAATCGTGTGTTTTTGCAAAGGTATAATTGATTGCGTCATTCACAATGTTACCCCACATCCTTTACAGAGTGGTGTTCAAGCATTGGAAAGGCTGTCGTGTGGGAGAGAGCTGCCTCAGAGAGCAGAACCAGAAGTAATGGCTGGGAAGCCACAAAGAGCCCGATTTAGGTTAGTGTCCAGGGAAGCCTCCTGACACTTAGAGCTATCCCTAAATAGAACAGACCGCCTCAAGACTCTCCCTCATTGGAGGTCTTCAAACAAAGGCTGAATATTCCATTGTTGAGGATGTTGGAGAGGGGGGTCCTTGTTCAGATATGGGTTGAACAGGACAGCTTGTAAAGTCCCTTCCAATTCTCAGTGATTCCATAAAACCAGGCCCCACGGGATAAATATTTCCTAAAATTCAGTGCCAGAAAAAGGCTGCTCTCCATTTGAACTCCTGTCAGACAACCCAGCATGCAGAGTCTCCCTCTGTACCTGAGCTGCCAGCAAGCTCCTAGCTAAATTCAGTGTTTGGCTGCAAGCATAATAACAGGTCTGAGCTCCAGAACACTTTCAGATTTACAAGGCCCTTTCCTAATAACAGCCTACAAGTTAAGGAGTGTACATGCTATTATCCCCATTTTACCAAAGAGCAAATTGTGGATCAGAGTAGTAAAGTGACTTCCCCAGGGAGCCCCAGCTAGGAAGTACCAGAGACAAGGTTTGAACCTGGTTAGCTGCTGCCTCTCAGGCCAGCACTGCCCCTCCAGCCAAGCTGCCTCTCCAAGAACTAATTCATCCCAGCTGCCTAGGGGCAGCTTTTTCTTCTTTTAACTAGTATTCTATTTGCTCTATTCTAGTCTATATAGTGTATAAGTATCCCCAAATATAAATTATAGATTTAAAAATTCATTAATATGGAGTCCATCTCTTTATCCTAAAATCATTGTTCGTAGATGCATAGCCTGGATCCTGGAAAAATTATGAAATAAATAAAGCTAAGCCTTAATACCTTCCTGTCTCCCCTTTAGGGGCCTTCATTCATTTGTGGCATCCCAATTCCCAAGTAGTCAGCACCCACACCTGCCCTCGGGCATCCTAGGGCCCTATGCTGCAGTGTCCCAACTGGGTTGACCATTTTGGGAGGATCTTCCTCTAAGCTACACTCTGATCTCTCTCATCCCTCCTATACCTTCCTTGCCTCAACATAAATCTCAATCATACCTATAGGTTCTTTATTTCATTGTTTTGGTATTCCTCACTTGCAAGTTATCTGGAGAAAAATGGTGGGTTGAGGTGTTAATTGCTGGTAGTTAAATCATCATCACCTAACAATCAATAATAAAATGTTTTTAGCACCTACTGTGCTCTAGGCAATAAGAATATAAAAGTGAAACTCTGGCCTCAAGGAGTTTCCATTCTAGAGAGGAGAAAACATGCATGCAGTAAACAAAATAAATACAAAGTAGAAGGGGGTGGCAAAAGAAACTGGGGAGATCAAGAAATGTCTCAGAAAGAATGCTGCATTGGAGCTAAGTTTGGCAACCAGGAATTCTAAGAGATAGAGGTGAGGAAGGGATAAATTATAAGCACGGAGCATAGCCTGTGCAAAAGCCCAGAGAGGAGATGGTGTGATATGTGAGGAGCAGCAAGAAAACCAGTTTGACTGGATAATGGAGGACATAAAGTGAGCGTGCATAATGGAGTGGAAAAACAGGTTGGTCCCAGATTCAGAAAGGAGTTACATGCCAAACTGAGGAGTATAATATTTAATCCTACTAGAATTATGGAGATGGTAGAGTTTGTTTTGTAGATGGATTATATTGTCAGATCTCGATTTCTGAATATCCCTTTTCTGTAAAGGTGCCCCAGATGACAATGAAAAAACATTTACTGAAGTCTAGAAGGGCTGTGAACAGAACAAAGAGACCATCCATATCAATGCAACCAGGATCTTTGAAATATTGAAACAATGATCTCCTCTCTTATCTTTTTCTGGGATTTTAGCACCTGAGATGCTTTAAGACAAAAGAACAAATCTGTCTCCAGAGTTGAAATGTGAAAACTTGTGGAAGCAAATGGTGGAGATGTTCAAGATGAAAGCTCTTGTGGTCTCTCTTAAAGTATGCCACATGGATGAGTTTTCTCTCTACCCTAGTGAGAAGCCATCCCTTGATAACCTGCATTTCTATCCACTGAGATTTGATGGTATTCCTACTTCTCAGACCCCCATGGCTCACTCTCCTCATGCTCAGGAAACCCTTACTTAACTGCAGAGCAATAATTCATATTTTCTCCTCTTAGAGCAAGCTTCTCAAAATAAGGTTTGGGCAAGAAGCCCAAAAAGCACCTTCTCATCAGCTGCTAAAGATAAATTCAGTCCTGGGGACAGAGAACAGACCATGAGACACTCTCAGTAAATATGGAGCTGCTTACCTATGGTGGAGCAGGTTGGGAGTAGGAGTAATGCTCCATCTGGTAGCTTTCTATTTTAACTAATTGTTCTTGCTAACAAGGTGCTAAACTCAGTCATTTTTACACTGCTAAAAGAGTATAAGTGCTATCAGTGTCCTCTAAATTTGAGAAACCTGGGACAAAGCCCTCATCACTCTCTCCTAGTTCACTTCTATTTATGTGACAAATAGGAGTTTATGGGGTGCTCAGGGAGGACCAGTCCCTTTGGTGTGAGAGCTTGCCAAGCCATTTTCATGGCTTCTGATCCACCTTTGGTGTCCATCTGTCATGCAGCTCTCATTTGTATCTCCAAGAAGCTGTAGTATGGGCAGCAGCCACACCCCAGTAAACCTTCTTGGCAGATGGGCTAAACCAGCTCGAGGGTAACTGTTTGGCCTCCAACCCATTGGTGAAGTAGGGTGATATCTACCCCAAGCATGTGAAGACTTGTGGCAGAAAGGACAAATGGGAACCATTTGTTCCAATGGCCACAAGGCAGGCACTGTGGAGGGTTTAAGTTTGATCAGACACGGAAGATGCCACGTCATCCACTGCATCCCAGGACATCTTGACTCTTGTCTTTCCACTGGACTTTGATGACTCAGGAAGAGACCATTAGGCTGACAACTTTGTGCAACTCTGCCTCACTTAAATCTAATTCACACAAAAGTCAAGACATCAACCACTAATGTCATTGGTCCTCTTCAAAAATGAATGTGATAAATGATATTTTAATGACATTTTTAAAAATATTGGGGTAGTAATTTATAATTAAATTGGATGGGAATCTTTTTTTGTGAACAACTTCAAGAGCGGTGATAATGATTTGAAATAGTGCCGAATATATCAAACATCCAGAAGTCTTACATTTTAATGAGGATGAGGCAACTAAATGTCATAGTGGGTAGAGTGCTGGGCCTGGAGTCAGGAAGATGGCCTCAGACATTTAGTAGCTGTGTGACCTTGTGCAAGTCACTTAATTTCTGTTTTCCTTAGTTTCCTCATCTATAAAATGGGGCTAATGATAGCAAATGCCTCCCAGGGTTGCTATGAGAATCAAATGAGATAATAACTATCAACCTTCAAGCAGTATATAAAGGCTAATGGACTAGCAATGATTAGGTAACCTATTTCCATCTAGTAGCTCATTCCTAAAAAGTCAAAGATTCCACTGTATACATCATAGATTTTATATCTGCATTTGATGAAGAATTTTGCATCCATTAATGCTGACTTGGTCATCAATGAATACTCTATTTTATGAGTTTCTGTTCCTTGAAAAAAATCATTGGGAATTTTTCTAGTCTGTGTTTCTTATGTGACATCATGAGTCTAGTGACAAGAGGCTGTTAATTAGTTTTAAGTCTAAGGTAGTGTATAAGGGCACCCTTCTTCCCCCCCAACTTCAGTGCATAACAAGGAGACAATGGAACTAATACATATAGAGGAAAATCTCATTGCTTTGGGGTTTTTACCCAGGTCACAGTGACTTTTGCCTCCTTGGATCATTCAGATTCTCAGTTGGAACAATAATAGAAGAGGAAGAGAGTAGTAGATTGGAAATCAGAGGACCTGAGTTAAAATCCTAATTCTTAGACTTACTCATTTGACTTTGAGATAGACCTTTAGTTATTTTGAGCCTCAGTTTCCCAAACCATAAAAGGAAGAGATTGGACTTGATGGCCTCTAAAGTCCCTTACAGATTAAGTTTTATTATCCCATGATCTTCAACCTCAAAGAAGTCTTCTTTGGATCACGGGGTACAGTCTAGGATATGAAAATGAAGAACATTGGTTCAAATCTCTAATTTGAATCCTTCTCTTTGTGTGACCTTGACAAAATCATTCCTTCTGGGCCTAAATTTCCTCATATAAAAAGTCAAAGGGATGGGGTGGACTAGATGTATGGTCTCTTCAAGCTCTGATCAGATGTTCCTTCTCGGACATAAGGAAAATGTCCTGGTCCTTCCCAATCCCCCAGTGTCAGCCCTCCAACTCCCTACAAATTCTTATGGATTTTTTGTGCATCTTTCTATCCCTTCCAAACAACTGAAAAGAGCAGCTGCCTTTGTTAAAACTGATGCCTCCTGATGTCTTGGTGCTTGTTTATCATTTATTTAATTTCCACAGAAATGTTTCCTGGGAATATTTTTCTGCATGCCTCACAGGATTCTGAGTAATCTGCAGAGGCAGCAGAAATTGATGGAGGGATATGCCAGTCCCTCATCAAATTTCATCTCAATACACCACGGGAAAACTGAGAAGTGCTGGTCTGTCAACTGTTCCCTAAACGCTGCAAGCTGTGACCTGCGCTGAACAGAATGAACACCCGAATTCCATGGTTGGATGGTTTGAGGACCTCCTTGAAATAGGAGAGGGGCAAAGAGGATTAAGGATTCTAAATGAATCCCTTCTGTGGTCCTTTTGGAGATGGATACCAAAGATAGGCTCTCCAGACTGCCCAGAAATGACAGGAAGTCTCCAGAGGGCCTTGGCAAAGCCTCTATGCCCAGAAATTAAATGGGAAAGTTGATTGACTAAAAATGATGGCAGGGAATTAGAGACAGGTGATAAATAACTGGCAGATTAATAAAAGTTAATTTGCTGCTTTATTTACAGTCGAGAGAAGGACAAGAAGCTGCATGAGTCATGAATCATATCTCCCCAGGTACTAAAAGGAGAAGCAGAGTGGATAAGTGATTATGTGAAACAAAAAACCAGGGATATACTTTCTGAAGTGTGTGCCACCTCTAAATTTTTAGGATAAAAGTCATCACTATAAAATGATGTACAAATTTTTTGATAATAGGTCAGATGATTGAATCTTGGTGAGTGGAGAAATGTAGAGTTATTCAGTCATTAAATTCTGCTCTTTAAAAAACTGTTATAACAGAATTTAGCATTGCGAAAGTAGACATTTCTAGGAACATATTTCTTTTGGATTTCTACTTTCAATGAAGGAATAAATTATTTGAGAGGCAGGGTGATATGGTAGATCAAGAGCCAACCTCAGAATCAGGAAGGTCCTAGATCTAGTATGTACTGATTCTGTGATCCTGGGGAAAAAAAAAAAAACTTAACTTCTCAATACCCCACAGATAACATATTTTGCAAAGAAGATACCAAGCTGTCTTAGTAGAGTTTCCACATCCAGGAGCATTCAAGGTTTAATCCTACTGTATAAATTATGACTACCCTTTCTACTTCTGGTTTATCAGTGTTATTTAATAACAATAAATAACTGGTATATAAAACTTAAGGCATTTTCCTCACTTTAGCACTATGAAGCAATCATAGAAAGTCCTATTATCCTCATTTTATAGTTGAAGAAACAGATTTAGAGAAGAGTCAAGTGACCTACCCAAGGTCACAAAGTAACTGCCAGAGCCAGGACTCCAACCTAGGACTTCTGACTTTAAGGTCAGTTATCTTTTTACTATACCCCAGAAACCCTGAATCCCAGAGCAGGAAGGGTCCTCAGAGGCCACCTAGTACAACCTTCACCTGAAACAAAAACTTTCTCTACAACATACATATTAAATGGACTTACAGTGAGAGAACCAAGATGTCAGAGTAGGGAAAACACTCAGCCAAGCTCTCCCAATATTTCCATCCAAACAACTTTAAAATAACTCCTCAAATCAATTGGCAGAGTCAACAAAAGATGTTCAGAGAGATGTTCTTCCAGCCAAAGACAACTTAGGAAGTCAGAAAGAGAGAGCTGTGATACAGGGGTAGAGGCTGACCCAAAGCCCACATGGATGAAAGACCAGTGGTGGGGCTAGGTGGTGGTGACAGAAGTAACTGTAGTTGCAGGAGCTCTCAAGCCAGAGATGGTAAGGGGACCCCACAACTGGTCAGAAAGAGATTACAGGGGACCTCTGTGGTAGTGCTGGACTCCAGGACTAGATGCTGTTTTGCTGTTTGGCAAATCCATTGCCTATATACACTCCTGGGTCATAATTCAAGAGAAAAGAGGAACACTTTGAGGTCAAAAAGGAATGGGAGCCCTGGAGACAGTATCGCTTTTGATCACAAGGGATCAAAGACCCTGAGGAACAGTATCATTTCTGGTCCAAAGCAAACAGGGATCCTGAGGAGCAGCAGCATCAATTTCAATTCCAAGAGATCAGAAGCCTTTCCTGGGGAAGGAGTACAGTGCAGACCAAGAGATCAGGGATCACATCTCCCTTCAGGTCACACCACTTTGGGAGCTCCAAAACTTCCAAACTCCCAGAACTAACTCTGAAAACAGCAGTGTGAGAAAAAGGCTAAAGCTTGAGACAGTGTCATTCACCATTCTCTATACTAGCAACAGAACCAAACTTTAATGTAAAGTTTAAAAAATCAAGAAGTAGGGTGGAAAATGAGCAAATTACAGGAAAAAAACTTAGCCATACAAAGTTACTATGGTGACAAGAGAAGATCAAGACACAAACTCAGAAGAAGACAATAAAGTCAAAACAGCTGCAAGCAAAGTCTCAGAGGAAAAAAATGGCAAATTGGACAAAGCCCAACAAGAATTCCTGGAAGAGGTTAAACATTTTTTTTTAAATCAAATGAAGAGTGGTAGAGGAAAATTAGGTAAAGAAATGAAAGCAAAAGAACAAAATTTTGAAAAGACAATTATCAGTGTGGTTAAAGAGGCACCAAAATATTGAAGAAAATAGTACTTTATAAAAGAGAATTGGTCCAAATAGAAAAAGAGGCACAAAAGTTTATTTAAGAACATAATTCCTTCAAAATTAGAATTGAGCAAGTGGAAGCTAATGACTCCACAAGACATCTAGAAATAATAAAACAAAATCAAATGAATGAAAACATAGAAGAAAATGTAAAATATTTTGTTGGATAAATAAATGACCTGGAAAATAGATCAAACAGAGGTAATTCAAGAATTACTGGACTACCCGAAAGCCATGATTGAAGATAGAGGATAGAAATCATACTTAAAGAAATAACCAAAGAAAAGTGTCCCAATATCCTAGAACCAAAGTATAAATAGAAATTGAAAGAATCCAACAGTTACCCACTGTAAAAGATCTCAAAATGAAAACTCCCCAAAATATTGTAGCCAAATTCCAGACCACTAAGGTCAAAAAGAAAATGCTTCAAGTAGCCAGAAAGAAATCATTCCAAATACCATGGAGCCACAGTCAGAATCACACAAAATTTAGCAGATATCATGTTAAAGAAGCAGAGGGCAAAAGAGCTGGGATTGTAAACAAGAATTATATACTCAATAAAACTGAGTATAATTCTTTTGGGGGGGGGAATGGATATTTGATGAGACGGAGGACTTCCAAGCATTCATGGTGAAAAGACCAGAGCTGAATAGAAAATTTGACAATCAAATACAAGATTCAAGGGACAAAATAAAAACTAAAGATGAGAGAGAAATCATAAAGTACTTAATAAGGTTAAACTGCTTATCTTTCTATATAGGAAGATGATACATGCAATTTCTAAGAACTTTATCATTATTAGAGCTGTCAGAAAGGTTCTACATAGGAAAAGGGAATATGAATGAGTCAATTATGTTCAGATGATGTAAAAAAATATGGATAATTGAAAAAAGGGACACCCTGGGAGAAGGAGTAAGGGAGAACAATGGGAAAATTGCCTCCCATGAAGGGAAGAACTTTTTCAGTTGAGAGGGAAATGGTGGGAGAGCAGTCAATACTTGAACCCCTCTCACATCAATATTGATTCAAAAAGGGGGAGTGTGTGTGTGTGTGTGTGTGTGTGTGTGTGTGTGTGTGTGTGCTCAGTTGGTAATAGAAATCTATCTTATCCAACAGGAAAGGAAGGGATAAGGGAAAGGGGGAAGGTGATAAAAAGGGCAGATGATAGAAGGCAGTGGTCAGAAGCAAAACAGATTATAAGGAGGGACAGGCTAAAAAGAGAGAGAGAGAGGGATAAACAGAAAAAAATAGGATAGAGAGAAATACACAGTAATTATAACTGTGAATGTGAATTAAATGAACTTACCCATAAAATGGAAGCAGGTAGCAGAATGGATTAGAAGCCAGAATCCAACAATACATCTTTTACAAGAAACTCACTTGAAGCAGAGAGACACATATGCACTAAAAATAAGGGGCTGGAGTGGGATCTATTATGCTTCGGTGAAATAAAAAAGGCAGGAATAGTAGTCATGATCTCAGACAAAGCAAAAACAAAAATAGACCTAATTAAAAGGGATATGCAGGAAAACTATATCTTGCTAAAAGGAACCACAGAAATGAAGTATTATCGATACTAAACATCTTTGTACCAAATGGCATAGCATCCAAATTCTTAAAGGAAAGTTAAAGGAATTATAGGAGGAAATATAAAGTAAAATTATATTAGTTGGGGACCTCAACATTCTGCTCTCAGAGCTAGATAAATCTAACCATAAAATAAAAAAGAAGTTGAGGAGATTCATAGAATATTATAAAAGTTAAATATGATAGACTTCTGGAGAAAACTGAACGGGAATAGAAAGAAATATGCCTCTTTCCCAGCTACATATGGCATCTTCCCAAAAATTGACCATGTATTAGGGTATAAAACTTCATAATCAAATGCAGAAAAATAGAAATATTAAATCCACCCCTTTTTGACCATAATGCAGAAAAATATATTTAATAAAGGGCCATGGAAGCATAGCTAAAGTTAATTGGAAACTAAACAATCTAATTTTAAAGAATAAGTGCATGAAAGAAAAATCAAAGAAAGAATCAATAATTTCATTAAAGGGAGTGACAACAATGATGTAACATTCCAAAAATGTAGGATGCAGCCAAAGCTGTACTTAAGGGAAAATTTATACGTCTAAATACATACCAATAAAAGAAAGAAAAAGAAGATCAATGAATAGGGCACGCAGCTATAAAACTAGAAAAAGAACAAACTAAAAATCCCCAACTAAATAACAAAATGTAAATCCTGAAAATGAAAGGAAAGATTAATAAAATTGAAAGTGAGAAAACCATTGAACTAATAAATAAAACTAGGAACTGGTTTTTATTGGGGGAGGGGAATAAAATAGATAAATCATGTACATTAGTGGTAGCAGACTCAAATAGAACATATCCATGAAAATTTCATAATGACTTAGAAAACTACAAGCGAACATTATTTATGTTAAATTGCATTTTTATGCATTTTGTTAAACATTTTCCAAATTCTTTTTTTAATCAATTGGAGGGGGGATGTCTTGAGTTGAACCCACACACATGCATACACATATACATATACACATATACACACTTATACATATATGATTGACATATATGGTAATTACACATATACATACATACATATCACATATATAAAACTATATACGTGTGTATGCATATATGTAGATATACACATAAACTATATATGCATGTATTTGCATATATACACATACATGTGTATATATGTATGAATACATGGATGTATGCATATATATGTTTATATATATATTTAAATTCTTTAACCTCCCTGAGTCTCATTTTTCTCATCTGAAAAATGAGGGAATTGGACCCAGAGTCCCCTAAGCTCTAAATATGTGATCTATGATCTCTCTTAAGGTATGGTAACCAGAACCAAGTTTATTTCCTTAAATACAGTAAGATTTGAACATCAAAATTGTCATAGGAGGAAGGTAATATAGATAGCAAGCTAATTTTGATATCAACCACTCAGGATCCCTCTGTCCAGACCAACCCCTGTAAAATTCAGCCCAAGTGGAATGATTTCTGATTTTCTGAGCCACGTTGCCATCTGCACTCCATCAACCAGCTCTTTGTCAAGGAACCCTTGCCTTCAGCTGTTCTGCAAGTCATCACTGCATCATCCTTCACAGACCTCATTTTAAAGCCTAAATTACTTTGAGCACCGGATTCCACTCACAGTACTTCCAATGGCATCCATCATTCCAGGTCAAACAGACAATCCTCTTCTCTGCTCAAGGAAGGAGGAGGGATGATTTTTCCCTCTCTGATCAAGCATTACTTCATCCAAATGAATTATAAACACCAAAGGAATACAAATCCATTTTTTTCATGCCTTTTTTTCATCTGTAGTCCATGCCTACTGCCAATTTCTCTTTTGTTCCCTTGTGTAAGTAAATGTGCTCAGAAAACCGATCATACAATACAGGCATGTCCCACTTCATAGGGAGATATTTTTTCACGTAGCAGCCTAGCAGAGTTAGATTGCTAAGCTCACAGGGAGGAATGGTGTGTGCTCAAATCATACCTGAGACACTGACGAGCTCTGTGATCAAGAAACAAGTCCCCTAACTTGTCTGTTTTTTGTTTTACTCATCTATAAAGTAAGGATAATAATAGTACCAAACATCCCAGGATTATTGTGTGGACCAAATGACCCAACTCTTAACATTATATGTAAATGTCAGTTGCTATTAATATTTATACAAGACATAATGACCCCAAACTTCTCCCAGAATCTATCCTCCATCTTTATCAATGGCAATACACTGTTGCTGTTGTATATCTCCAAGTTTTGGTCCACTACAGGACATTGGAAAGGTCACTGCTCCTGAAGAGTCCAAGAGAGTGAGCTCAAAGGCTGACTTTACATCTGTGACTTGAAACAACTCATCTAACTTTCTGAAACTCAGATTTTCAACTGTTCAGTGAGGGGATTTGAATAAATGGACTTCAGATCTTGATCTATGATCATAGGCAGCCATGTGTAGAGATTGCTGTTCTTTGAGTAAGGAAGACTCCAGTTCAAATCCAGCCTCAGACACTTACTAGCTGTATGGCCCTGACTGAGCAAGATTTAACCTCTCTCCAACTTGGTTTCTTCATCTGTAAAATGGGGATAATAGGAATGCCTACTTCACGGTGTTGTTGCGAAGATTAAATAGGATCATTTATGTAAAGCATTGTGCAAACCTTAAAGTATTATACAAATATTTGAGATGATCATTGTTCTCTGACCTTGTGACTCAGAGGCCTCAGGGGTCTCTTACAACTCCTAAAGACAAGATCCTCTAAGCCCGTGGTGGGAACCTGTGGCCTCAAGGCCACATGTGACCCTCTAGGTCCTCAAATGTGGCCTTTTGACTGAGTCCAAGTTTTACAGAACAAATCTTTTTTTGCCTTACAAGGCAACGAAGAAGGTCCTGGTGGCTGTGAACTAGCTACAGTATATAACATAAGAAATTTCAAAGAACTTCAGAAAATGGTGTCATCAGGGAATGGATGAGTGAAAAAGAAGATGGGCTGGTCATGTAGTAGTGAGAATGATGGTTCTGAGATGTCACAGCAAGGAAGGCCTCCAGTCCACTGGGTGAACTTATGGGAAAACAGGAGAGACAACTGCAATTTGGAGGGAATGCTCCTTGAGGGAAGTGACTGTCTTTTGCCTCTCTGCCTACCCAGAACTTAGAACACTGCCTGGTATATGACAGGGACTTAATAAATATTTACTAAATTGAATTGAATGCCTATACTGATGAGATCATTCACCCATTGGAATACTGGAGTATTTGAGGGAACATGTGGGATTTGTGTTTCAGGAACATAGATCTATGTTCTATCTACTGATATATAGAATTCCCTATAGGAGTTTATTTTTAAAGGACTCTTGCTATACATGCCCCACAACAATGCTAGTGCTTACTGAGGTGGACAGTCAGGCAAACTGAGGGTCTGTGACAAGAGAATCTAAGTGTATGGAAGAAAAAGAATAGGTCAGAGTGCCGTGTGAGGTAACATTCACGGGCCAAAGCTTTCCAGGGAAGAAACAAGGCCAAGGCAGGACTGAGGATGTGTGATAGAGGGGCAGATAGCATGGTGTGAATTGATTAAGATGAGACAGTGGTGAGCCCAGAGTCTTACACCCATGGTAGCAACGCTGATTCATCCCGTGGGCTCAGGGGGCCTGGCTAGAGGCCTAGAGGCTTCTGCGAAAAGCTACAAGAGGCTAGATGATTTTCTCAGGCTTGGAGATCTGTGGCTACAAGGAACCTCTGAGGGCACCTAGTCAAATCCCCTCATTTTAGATAGGAAGAAGGTGAGGTCCGGAAGATGAAGTGACTAAACAGTCATATAACTCCTCCTTCTCCTTTAAAGTTCATGGCATACAGATGATTCTGGGCTCAAAGCTATGACCACAAAAAGCAAAGTTTTTATTTTTGCCTTTAATCCTCAGCACTAGCATACTGCCTAGTATATAATAGTGCTTAATAAACATTGATTGAGTTGACTCTGGTGGTTGCTAACACACTGGAATACTTTGGACTATGAAACCAGTGCTAGACTGTTGGAGGCACTCAGCTACAAGGGCCTAAAAGCGAGGAACCTGAAATCATAGCACCTGACTTCAACTCCTGGCTCTGCTGCTTACTGCCTGGGCGGCCTTGGGGATGTCTCTTCACCTCTCTGGGTCACAGCTTCTTCATCTGTAAAATTAAGGAGTTGGTTTCAATGAACTCTGGGTTCTCTTCCTATGATGCCTGAGGAAAAACGTAGCTAAGTTTAGAGGAGTTCAACACCACTTTGGCTGGAGCGCACAAAATCTGGGGGCCACAACAAATTTATATAAGCATCTAGCAAGTCACAGAAGGACTGTGATCTTCTTGTGCAAGAACTTAGAGACTGATGATATCATAGATCATTGAAGCACAAAAGTTGACCCATTACTTCATACTTGGACCATCATATCAGATTTCTTTTCCTCCAGTCATCATCATCATCATCATTGTCATCATCATCAAATAACTAACTTTTCATAGCACTTTACAGGTTATCTCATCTGAACCCCTGTGCTAATATTATCCCCATTGAGAAGAGAAAACAGAAGTCCAGCAAATTTAAATTACTTGCCCAGGGTCATACAGCTAGTAAATTTCTGATGTAGAATTTGAACTCAAGTATTCCTGATTCCAAAACTAACACTATCCACTGAGCCACTGTGGTGGTCAAATCCATCACTCAACCCCAATAGCTAAGCCTCCCCCCAATCTCACCCCTACTTAGGAGGTCTTTTGGTCCTGGCTGTTTTTGATCTGTGATGCCATGTTCTGATGTCATTTACCTCTGGTTCTCTGCCATTTCAGGTGGCTTTCACCTCACCCCTATGGATGCCTGCCCCACCAGGGAAGCCAGTAAGGCCCCTACCCTGCAGGCCCTTAATCTGATATCTGTTGGACTGAATAGAATAACAGAGTTCCTGCCACAGAGAAATAACACTCTGAATCCTTTTCAGTAAGGGAAGTCCAAGTATATCTATAGTTTTGTGAATTAATTTACTTAGCTGCAAAAATTCAAGTTTATTCAGTTTATTTTATCACATTTACAAGTTTCTCTATTATTCCTTTTAATGGGAGAATATTTGGAAAATGGCAAAATTATGCTTTCTTTGTTACTTCATTCAAAACACGATTGATTTTCCTGGATATTTCAGATGCAACATGAATAACTCATTTTGAATGATTTACAAAAATGAAAAGATATCTTTAAAAATGAGAGAAAGTGTTTGATTTTAATTTGACATTGAAAAGTAAGCATGTTTTACCTGAGGAGAAAATCAATTTAATGATCTGGAGGCTAATATACATATGTTCATTGTCATAAATTGTGAAACTAAACAAACTAAAAAAAAAAGCTTTTTTGTAACAAATCTAGGAAAAATGTTGACTATTAGATGTTTAAAATCAAGAATGCCAGATGTGTTTATTCCTCTAAATCTATGAATAGTATTTCACTTTAAAAACTTTCTCTATTTGGTATGAAAATATCATAGAATTTTAGAAGAAGTGGAAAGGGTCTTTGATATTCTCTAGTCTGAAGGTTCCAGGATCTGTGCACTTTTTTTATTATTTTGATAACAATTGGTTTCCTTTGTAATCCCATGTAGTTTATTTTATGCATTTAAATATAGCTTTTTTCCTGAAAGGAGGACCATAGGCTTCATCAAATTGCCAAAAGGATCCATGATACAAGAAAGGTTAAGAACCCCAAGCTAGTTCAATCCCCACCTCATAATGATGAGTAAAGAGAGTCAGTGAGGCTAAGTGTTTTGCTAGAGATTAAACTTAGATTATCAGAATTCTAATCCAACCCTCACCTCTCTAGAACAATATGCTGCTCCCACTTCTAATTTGAGGTGTAGTTAGTAGAAAGCTTATTGGACTTGGAGTCAGTTCATTTACCTATAAGATGAGAATATCATTCATAAAATTGACCTCACTGGGGTACTGTATGAAAAGCATTTTGCAAATCTTAAAACACTATTAAAATAGAAGTTATTAAGGAATGGGTATTTAGGAATTTGGTGTAGCAAAGAAAGGACCAACTTGGGGTCAGGCAGACCTGTGATCAAGTCCTTCCTCCAACTCATACTAGTTATGTGGCCCTTTCCAGGGCTGCTAATCCACCTTTAGTGCCCATCTGTCACTCAACTTTCACCTGTGACCCCAAGAAGCTTCAGCATGGGCAGCAGCTGCATCCTGGTAAAACTGTCTCCACAGATGGACTAAACCAGGTTGAAGGTAACCAACAGGTCTCCAACCCTTCGATGAGTTAAGGGGATTTCTGCCCCGAACATGTGAAGACTTCCCTCGACAGATTGAGTGGATAAGAACGATTTGTTCCAAAACCATGAAGGCAACTGATGCAGGCACTGTGGTGGTCAGAGCTGGAAGATGCCAAAGTTAGCCACGGCATCCTGGGCCATCACCAGTTGTCTTGACTTTTGTCTCGCCAGTGGACTTTGATGACTCTGGAAGAGAGAATGAAGCTGAGGACCTTGCAGCAACTCTGACTCACTTAAATCCAATTCACCCACAAATCAAGACATCACTCTGGGGTGTCGTTGGTCCCCTTCAAAAACAAAGGAACCACAACAAATCACAGCAAGTTGTGTGGCCTTCAACGACTCACCCGACTTTCCAATGTTCTGGCGAAATCTCTAAGACTATAACTTGCAGATAAATTTCTTTGTGTAACAGCAGAGAAAATTTCCCAGTGCAAAGTTCCCTATATAAGCAAACCTTATAGTGGAGACCATTTTGTCCAGTGCTGTCCATCACAGTTTAGAAAGGACCCTCACTATTCATAGCAGGATGTGGACCTATCTAACCCAAACCTTATCCATGCCTAAGAGAAAGCATGGATAAACTTCAGAGCATGAGAAGACAACCAAGATGACAAAAGACCTTCAGTCCATGTCATATGAGAATCCATTAACCAAACAGGGAACGATTAGTCCGAGGAAGATAGGACTCCAGAGAGATGGCTGCTTCAAATATTTTGAAGAGTTGTCATGTGAAAGAGGGATCTGATTTGTTCTGTCTGTTTCCAGAAGGCAAAGCAAGAAGGGGTAGAGGTGGCCAAGACATCTAGTCTTGATGAGAAGTTCTGGTTCCTCACCTTTCAGAAGTCTTAAATACAGACTGGATAACCATTTGTTGGGTAGATTATATGGGGGATTTCTTTTCAGGTATTTGTTGGACTGGATGGCTTTTAAGGTCTCTTTTAATTCTAAAATTCTGTAATTTTGTGAAATCACATATCTGAACAGAAGGGAGATGAAAGAACAATAGGTATAAATACAGCAGGTGAAATTCAAAGCAAAGAACTCTCCAGGCATAGTGAACTGGGTGGCCAAAAGCAAAGGCAGGAAAGCAGGCTTAGGGGACATGATTAATATTGATATCAATGTCACATGCTAATATTAATATATATTAAAAATGAGAGAAGGGAAAAACACTAGAACACACTTTTTCTGTTATATATATGTATAAATATATATATATATATATAAACTAATGCTGTTAAGTTTCCATAATCTCTCTGTAGTATGGGTTGTAAAATTATGACTTTAGAAGTAGTTTTCTAAAATTTTATCTGGAAGGATTTTTCTTTTTAGAGAAACAATTGGTTCTTGAGTTTTATTCAGACGAGAACAGATATGCAACCCGAAGAGATGAGCAGTTTACGTTTGCATGTTTTATCTAATCAAGCAAACAATTTCAATTAATACTGACGTTAGCCTCTATGGTGCCTGTGCCCTTTTGGAACTCTTTCATTACCGATGCAAATGTGTTCCCAAAATAATGAGAATGTCATTATCACCCTTTTATTCATTTAGGTGGTCAGGAAGAGAACAAAAAAATCATTTGGTGGTGAGGTAATTTTTTTAATCCACAGTAATAACATTAACTTTGATATTTCTGTAAATCATTCTCTTGATTATTTTCCAAGGATGTACCCTTGCAAAGAGGGCAAAGAAGACATGGGCAGAAGTGGCAGAGAAGGCAAGAAAAACTAAATCCATCTTATTCAAAGTATACAGTACCATAAATTGGTGTTTATTTTTATTGGATTTGAATGATCAGGGTCAACATTATGGACCTATTGGATGTAGGGTCATAGGTCTGGAGCCAGAAGTGATCTCAGAGGCCATCTAGTCTACTTTGTTCACTTTGTAGGTGTAGAAACCAGGCTTGGCTTGGGTAAATGACATTTTCCAGGGTCACACATGAGCATTACAGGTAGGATTTGAACTGAGGACCTCTAACTCCAGAGTCAGTGCTCATTCCCCTATACTATGCTGGCACAAGACATATCACTTCCCTCCAAAGCCCTACAAACAATTAAAAGTAATTCCTCCAAATGAGCCTAAAAACAGCTTGATTTTAATGCAATTCGATTAAATAGTGCTGATCTTGTACAGGGCACCATCTTTGACAGATACAAAGATAAAAAATGAAATGGTCCCACTCTTCAAGAAGCTTACATTCTATTGGGGAGAAAAAGACCTCTGCTTTTCCACTTTAAGTCATTCTGCTGTGAAAAATAAAATGCTGGCATGGCATTCCATCCATTGTCAACATACACTTCTAATGTTGTCTTGGACTTGAAAAGGACTTGCTTCTTCATTGTGGGTATGGCAGAGAAGAATAAGAGGTGACCTCTCTTGGGTTCCAGTCTTCCATATCCAAATGCTTCCAGGACATCTCCACTGGGATATATAATTTTCCCTTCAGCATACTAGAACTTAAGTGACACAGTGGATAGAATGCTGAGCCTGGAGTCAGGACAACTTGAGATCAAATTCAGCCAGAGAAACTTACTAGGTATGTGACCCTGGGGAAGTCATTCAACTAATGCCTGCCTCAGTTTTCTCTACTATTCTACTTTTCTATTTCTATTCTACTATTATTTCTACTATTAGCCTCTTCCTTCCATGGTTGTTGTGAGTATCAAATGAAATATTATGAAATATTTGTAAAAGGCCCGGGACAAAGTAGGTACTTTTAAAAATAGATTTATTATTCATTTATTTTTAATGTTCTTATCTTTTCAAATTTCAAGTTCTAGATTCTTTCCCTCCCTCCTATCCTTCCCCACCTACTGAGGAAGTAAAGAGTAGCAATTATAAATGTGAAATCATGTAAAATATATTTATATATTATTCCATAATATTTCTATATTAGCCATATCACAATAAAAATAAAGGAAAAGGAAAGCAAGAAAATTATACTTCAATTTGCCCTCAATGGTCATCAGCTTTCCCTCCCTCTCTCTCACTCTCTCTCTCTCTCTCTCTCTCTCTCTCTCTCTCTCTCTCTCTCTCCCTCTCTCAGTGGCTGGCATATTTTACCATGATCCCTTTAGAATTTTCTTGGATCGTGGTATTGATCAGAGTAGCTAAGCCTTCACATTTGGTCATCATTACAGCATTTCTATTACTGTGCACAATGATCTCCCAGTTCTTCGTATTGCGCTTTGCATCAGTTCAGATAGGTCTTGCCATATTTTTTCTAAAACCATCTACTTCACCATTTCTTGTATGACAATAGTACTCCATCACAATCATATGCCACAACTTGTTCAAGAAATCCCCAACTGATGAGCATTCACTCAATTTCCAATTCTTTACCACCACAAAAAGAGCTGCTATAAGTACTTTTATTCATACAGGTCCTTTTCCTTTTTCTATCCTTTCTTTGGGGTATAGACCTAGTAATGTTATTGCTGGATCAAAGAGTATGTAGAGTACTCTCTCCTGTTCCTCCTCAAATGTCCATTTTGCTTCTGACCACAGCCTCCCCCAACCTCTCCCTTATTATCCCCCATACCCTGTATTTCTTATCCCCTTCCCCTGCTATCCGCCTATTCGGTAAGAGATTTCTATACCCAACTGAGTGGGTATATAGATATAGATATATACTTATATGTATATATTCTGTCCTCTTTGAACCAATTCCAGTGAGAGAGGTTTAAGCATTTCCCACCACCCCCATTTTCCTTGTATGCCTCCTTTATGTGAGAAAATTTGTTCCATTCTACATCTCCCTTCCCCCTTCTCCCAGAGCATCCCTCTTTCTCACCCATATATTCTATTTGTGGAGATCATCCCAACATAATCAACTCATGCCCATGCCCTTTGTCTATATAGACTCCCTCTAACTGCCCAATAATGATAGAATTCTTAGAAGTTGCATGTGTCATCTTCCCATAAAGACATGTAAATAGTTAATTCCATTGAGTCCCTAATGAGAGTTCTTTCCTGTTTACTTTTTTATGCTTCTCTTGAGTCTTCTGTTTGAATGTCAAATTTCTGTTCAGGTCTGGTCTTGTCATCAGGGATGCTTGGAAGTCCTCTATTTCATTAAATATCCATTTTTCCCTCCAAAAGATTATACTCAGTTTTGCCAGATTTGTTATTCTTGGTTGTAATCCTATCTCCTTTGCCCTTTCGAATATCATTTTCCAAGTACTCCACTCCTTTAATATGGAAGCTACTAACCTTCTGTGATCCTGACTATGACTCTACAGTATTTAAATTGTTTCTTTCCAACTACTTGCAATATTTTCTCCTTGATGTGGGAGAATTTGGCTATAATATTCCTGGGAGTTTTTATTTGGGGATCTTTATCAGGAGGTGATTGGTGGATTCTTTCAATTTTTATTTTACCTTTTAGATCTAAGATATAAGGGCAATCTCCCTTGATAATTTCTTGAAAAATGGTGTCTAGACTCTTTCTTTGATCATGGCATTCAGGTAGTCCAATAATTCTTAAATTATCTTTTTTCAATCTTTTTTACAGATCAGTTTTTTTTTCAATTAGATAGTTGACATTTTATTTTATTTTTTCACTATTTTAACATTGTTTTGCTGTTTCTTGAAGTCCTATGATGTCATTAGCTTCTACTTGCTCAATTCTAATTTTCAAGGAATTATTTTCTTCAGTGAGCTTTTATACTTCTTTTTTCCATCTGGTCTATTCTACTTTTAAAGGAGTTCTTCAGTGAATTTTTGTGGCTCCTTTTCATTATACCAATTCTGTTTTTAAAGTGATGTTTTCTTCAGTATTTTTGTGCCTCTTTTACCAAGCTGTTAATTCTCTTTTCATGATTTTCTTGCATCACTCTCATTTCTTTTCCCATTTTTCCTCTACTACTCTACTCTTATCTCTTTAACTTTTCCAGAAACTCTTGCTGGCTTTGGACCCAACTAACATTTTTCTTTTAAACTTTGCTTACAGTTGTTTTAACATTGTTGTCTTCTTCTAAGTTTGTGTCTTTGTCTTTTTGATACCTGCTTTTTATAGTTAAATTCTTTGTTGTTGAGTGGAGCCAAGATGGCAGCTGGAAAGCAGGGACTTGCCTAAAGCTCTGCCCCAGGACCCTCCAAACACCTATAAAAATGGCTCTGAACAAATTCTAGAACTACAGAACCCACAAAATACCAGAGGGAAGCAGGGCTTCAGCCAAGGACAACCTGGATGGTCACTGGGTAAGGTCTATCGGTCAGAACTGGGAGCGGAGCTGAGCAGAGCACAATGTGAACTGCACGCAGACCAACCAGAGCGGAAGCCAGTCAGAACAGGCCCTAGCACCCTTAAGCAGTGAGCTGTGGCACTTACCAGACTTATCAACCCACAAACACCAAAGACAACAGAGAAGGTTAGTGGGAAAAGCTGCTGGGACACAGTGAAAGGAGTTCAAGGTTTGGCCACGGCCTTGGGGCCCCGGAGTTGGTACAGCTCTGGGGACAGAACTACAGCTGCAGTTGCTTCTGGCCCCAGGCCCACATGGAGGGAGGAATTAAGTGGCAGAGCAGAGCAGAAGTGCAGAGCCTGCTTAAGATCTGAGTCTCAATCTGGGTTGGCAGTTCTTGGGGTAGGAGGAATGCTGCTGGGACAGAGCTTGCTGTGTAGAAATTGCTCTGAAAACAACAGCACAGTCCCTCAAGCTTGGGACAAAGTACTCTCTACTCTACAAGCAGTAATACCAGGACAAAAAACTCAAGGGTCAAGTAGTTAGCTGGGATTATGGCCAGGCAGCGAAAACAGACTCAGACTCAGACTTCAGAATCTTTCTTTGGTGACAAAGAAGACCAAAACATAGACACAGAAGAAGTCAACAAAGTTGAAGAGCCTACATCAAAAGCCTCCAAGAAAAACATTAACTGGTCTCAGGCCATGGAAGAGCTCAAAAAGGATTTGGAAAAGTAGGTTAGAGAAGTAGAGGAAAAATTGGGAAGAGCAATGAGAACAATGTGAGAAAACCATGAAAAACAAGTCAATGACTTGCTAAAGGAGACCCAAAAAATACTGAAGAAAACAACACCTTAAAAAATAGATTAACTCAAATGACAGAAGACCTCCAAAAAGCCAATGAGGAGAAGAATGTCTTGAAAGGCATAACTAGCCAAATGGAAAAGGTGGTCCAAAAGACTACTGAAGAAAATACTCCCTTAAAAATTATATTGGAGCAAGTGGAAGCTAGTGACTTTATGAGAAATCAAGATATTATAAAACAGTACCAAAGGAATGAAAAAATGGAAGACAATGTAAAATATCTCATTGGAAAAACCACTGACATGGAAAATAGATCCAGGAGAGAGAATTTAAAAATTATTGGACTACCTGAAAGCCATAATCAAAAAAAAGAGCCTAGATATCATCTTTCAAGAAAATATCAAGGAGAATTTTCCTGATATTCTAGAAGCAGAGGGTAAAATAGAAATTGAAAGAATCCACCAATTGCCTCCTGAAAAATATCCCAAATGCAAAACTCCTAGGAATATTGTCGCCAAATTCCAGAGCTCCCAGATCAAGGAGAAAATACTGCAAACAACCAGAAAGAAACAATTTGAGTATTGTGGAAACACAATCAGAATAACACAAGAGCTAGCAACTTCTACATTCAGGGATCGAAGGGCTTGGAATATGATATTCCGGAGGTCAATGGAGCTAGGATTAAAACCAAGAATCACTTACCCAGCAAAACTGAGTATCATGCTCCAACGCAAAATGTGGATTTTCAATAAAATAGAGGACTTTCAAGCTTTCTCAGTGAAAAGACCAGAGCTGAATAGAAAATTTGACTTTCAAACACAAGAATCAAGAGAAGCATGAAAAGGTAAACAAGAAAGAGAACTCATAAGGGACTTACTAAAGTTGAACTGTTTTGTTTACATTCCTACATAGAAAGATGATGTGTATAATTCATGAGACCCCAGTATTAGGGTAGCTGAAGGAAATATGTATATATACACATATATATATATATATATATATCTATATATATCTATCTATCTATCTATATATATATATATATATATCACAGGGTGAGTTGAATATGAAGGGATGATATCTAAAAAAAATTCAAATTGAGGGATTAGAGAGGAATATATTGAGAGAGGGAGAAAGGGAGAGATAGAATAGGGTAAACTGTCTCGCATGAAAGTGGCAAAAAATTGCAGTTCGTTGGAAGGGAAGGAGCAGCAGGTTAGGGGGAATGAGTGAATCTTGCTCTCATCAGATTTGACTTGAGGAGGGAATAACATACACACTCAACTGGGTTTCTTACCCCACAGGAAAGAAGGAGGAAGGAGATAAAAAAGGTGGGATGATAGAAGGGAGGGCAGATAGGGGGAGGAGGCAATCAAAAGCAAACACTTTTGAAAAGGGACAGGCTCAAGGGAGAAAATTGGATAAAGGGGGATAGGATAAGAAGGAGCAAAATATAGTTAGTCTTTCACAACATGACTATTTATGGGAGTGTTTTGCATAATGATACATGTGTGGCCTATGTTGAATTACTTGACCTCTTAGGGAGGGTGGGTGGGGAGGGAAGAGGGGAGAGAATTTGCAACTCAAAATTTTAAAAGCAGATGTTCAAAAACAAGTTTTTGCATGCAACTAGGAAATAAGATATACAGGCAATGGGGCATAAAAATCTATCTTGCCCTACAAGAAAGTAAGGGAAAAGGGGATGGGTGGGACTGGGGTGACAGAAGGGAGGGCTGACTGGTTAACGGGGCAATCAGAATATATGCCATCTTGGAGTGGGAGGAGGGTAGAAATGGGGAGAAAATTTGTAATTCAAACTCCTGTGAAAATTAATGCTGCAAACTAAAAATATTAAATAAATAAATAATAATTTTAAATAATTCTTTGTTGTTGTTGTTTGCTTGTTTTCCTAGATTATTTCTTCACTTTGAACTTTATGTTAAATTTGGGCTTTGCTCATCTAGGGCGGGGAGGAATTGTGCCAAGCTTCAAACTTTTTTGTGCTGCTATTTTCAGATCTAGTTCTAGGGGGATCTGCAAGTTTTTGCCATTTCCAAGGTGGCATTAACTGAGAGAGCTATGGTCACTGCTCTTCTGGCGTACACTCTGGTCTTTGTCCAGGAGGGACTCCTGCTTCCCTGCAGCCATAAGTGCTAGTGCTCATCTTGGCTTTGAAACTGTGACCAGGGCCCCTGCTCCCTTGTGACTGATCGCAAGCTCTTCTCCCCACCCTGAAACTATGACTCAAAACTGCTTATGGGCTATTAAATTGCTAATTGGCACCAGCTGCACCAAATGCCAACAAAGGGTGCCCTATCACCTCTTTCTTACTTGTAGTTCAAACCCATCTCCATCTCTGGGCTGAAAGCTCCTGAAGCTTCTGCTGGTACTGCTGCTACCACCTCTAAAACCCATTGCTAGTGCTCCTGCCTGCTTCATTCTGGGCCTGGGCCACCTTAGTGTTAAAGACCTCTCCTGATGACTTTCCAAGTTGTCTTAGGCTGGAAAAAATGTCTTCTTCTCACCTTTTGTTGGCTCTGCCACTCTGAAATTTGACTTGAGGCATTATTTTAAAGTTGTTTAGAGGGTAATGTTGGAAGAGTTCAGCTGGGTCCTGGCTCCTGTAGGTGTTTAATAAATGTTTGTTCTATTCCTCTTCCCCCTTCAAATTCAGCATGCCCAAAACCAAATTCAATCTCTTTCCCTCAGCAAACTAGCTGCCTTCATAATTTTCTCATTTCTGACCAGAGTACCACTCTCCACCTTCTGTATTGGGGAACCTTGAAGAGTTTGGCCTTTGTTTCCTTTGATTAATTCAGTGTCTTTGATTGAGTCTTACTAGGTGCTAAACCCCAGGTCAAAAATCCTATTAGGTGCTAAGCCTATGGGGGTGTGAATTGGTAACTAAGGTGGGGCCCCAGAGCCAATCAAAGGAGCCCAAGTTCTGGTCACTCAGATGATGTTTGATGACATCTGAAACTGTATAAAAAGAGAAGACAGAGCTATTTGCTCAGGGCACTCACTCTTGGTGGCGCACTGATGTGGAGACTCCGGGCAGATGTAGCTAAGGGCCCTCCAGCTTGTAAACCAGATGTTGGGACTTTGTTAAACTCTGGTAACTATGAATTGTGATTTGAATCAGACAAGATCTGTCTGTTGATGTTTGTAATTTGTTTGTATTTGCTCTGAAGTTCAGGGTGCTAGCTTTTTCCCTTGAATTAAGTGAATGATATTTGTATACTGGATTAAAGTAAGATTGTTAACCCCTTAACATTGCTTTCCTTAGTAAAGCAAATCAAAAGAATCTGGGCTTTCAGCATTCCGTGAGCTGGTTGTTGTTGGTTTTACACCCCCACTGCAGCTGTTAGCTGGATTGTTGAAACACCTTCCCAGAACATTTATCAGGAAGACATATTCAAGAAGTGAAGAAAGATATTATTGAGGAATGGTATTACTGGAAAAGATGATGCTTCTGCCATATGGCTCAAATAAATAAAACAAATGGATAGTTCAGCTGCTAGTCATAGAGGAAGGACTTAACCACTCTGGGTGAGTACCTTATGGGAAATTTGTAGAAAAATCTGAAGAAACAAGAAAAAGTATGAATGCATTAGGTTATGTACTAGTGAAGGGTTTACCCACACTGAGGGGATTACAAATTCAATAAATACTTCTAAACATTGAATTTATTTATTCTATACTTTTTTTCTCATGCATAAGTCTTGGTTCCCCAAATTCATAAAATGGATAACCTTTAAGCCAGAACTAGATGTCCTCTTGTCTAGCATATCATAGTCATTATTCTTGCTCAGGAATGGTTTAAACCACTTAACATCTGACATCCCTTCCAATTCTCAGATTATCTGATGCTGATAACCATTCTGATCCAGTAGAAGCTTCTGGCACAATAGAAGTTAAAGAAGTCGGGAAACGCAAGAGGCAAGGGTGAAGGGAGAGAACATTCCAAGCATGGAAGATAGCCATTGAGAAGGCATGGAGTCAGAAGGTGGAGTGTCTTGTTTGATGAATAGCAATTATAAAGGACCAAGGATGGTTTCAAGTACATGAAAAATATTGGCCAACTTTATTCACTCCAGTAAGGACAGAGGGAATAAAAAAGCCCCCTTCGCCAGATGGTGAGGAAGGTTAAGTGTCTTCTAGGCAAGTCTCTGGTCTTTTATGGGCTGTTTAATCTATCTTCCAGGAAAGTTCATGGTCTTTTAATTCAATTTCTTTGCTGAAAAATTCCATTGCAAAATAAGTCAAAATTTGATGGCTATCACTTGTTGTCCCTTCTGAATGAATGGATATTTAATTATTCATAAAATTCTATGAAATACTGTCTAGGATTACTAAAAGTTTGTTTCTTCTTGTGTGGCATAAAGAATACCTAGTGCTAAATAGCAAGGATCAGAAGGCAGCAAGGTACAGTGGGAAAATCCTTGGGTTTGTAATCAAAGGACTCAAGTTTGAATTCTAGCTTTGTTACTATGTTGAATTGAACAAGTCATTTAAACTCTATGCATCTGAGTTTTCTCATCTGTAAAATGAGTTTATTGGACCACCTGATTACTAAGGTATCTTCCGACACTAAATCAATAATCTGATGAATCCTCTCCATCACTGCCATTGTTATAGTCTTCACCACTGGCTCTCGGCACAAGCTGCTACGATCTACACACAGGATGCTGGGGCATGTAGAACTGATTTCTTTTATCCACTTGGGATGGGGAGAAAAATATTTGCTCCAGAGGAAGGAATGTATTCTAATTATAATGTATTCTAAAAGAAAAGATACTGGATTTGGGATCAGAGGTCCTGGGGTGGGACCTCTAAAAGGTGGCTCCACTTTCTCCCCTTTTCACTCTTTTCTTAACTCCTTACAAACTGGCTTCTGACGTTGTTTCACCAGAACCGAACTCTCCAAAGTTATTGATGATCTCCTTCTCAATCCTCACTCTCCTCGATGTCTCTGAAGCCTTGATACTGTCTTCTCTCCAGGTTTTCAGGACATCATTCCCTCTTGGTTTTCTTCCCACCTATCTGATCACCCCTCCTCTGTCTCCTTTGCTGGATCCTCCTCCAGTGCATGCCCTCTAACTGTAGGTATTCTTCATGGTTCTGTCCTGGGCCCTCTTCTCTTCTCCCTCTAAACTACTTTACACAGTGATCTCTTCATCTCCTATGGATTTAATTACCATCTTTACGCTGATGATTCTCAAATCTACCTTTCCTACCCCAATCTCTCTGCTGACCTCTAGTCTCACATCTTAAACTTCTTTTCAGACATCCTGAACTGGACATCTAGTAGTCATCTTAAACTCAGTATGTCCAAAACAACTCATTGTCTTTCCTCCAAAGTCTTCTCACTCACCATCACCACCCCTTCTGCCTTCCCTATTACTGAAGAAGGCAATGCCAATCCTCCCAGTTTCTCAGGCTCCCCACCTTGGAGTCATTATGGATTCCTCAGTATCCCTCCCGTCCCCCTCCCCCTATATCCAAACTGTTGCCAAGGCCTGCAGATTTCACCTTTACAGCATCTCTGGAATATGCCTCCTTCTCTCCTCTGACTTTGCACACCACTCTGGTGTAGGTCCTCATTAGTTCACTTCATGCCTAAATTATTGAAATAACCTGTAGGTGGTTCTTCCCATCTCAAGTCTCTGCCCACTCTAATCCATCCTCCAAAACCTATCCCCCTCCTACCTTTCCAGTTCTCTTACACCTTACTCTCCGACACATACTCTTCAACCCAGTGACATTGGCCTCTTGGCTGTTCCACAAACAAAATACTCCATCTCTCAGCTCCAAAAATTTTCTCTGGCTGTCCCCCATGCCTGGAATGTTCTCCCTCCTCTGCTCTGACTATTGATATCTTGGGTCTCCTTTAATTCCCAAGTAAAATCCCACCTTCTGCAGCAAGTGTTTCCCAACCCCTCTTAATTGCAGTGCCTTCTCCTTGTTAACTATTTTCTATTTGTCCTGTATATAGCTTTTTTTCTATATATTTGTTTGTATGCTGTCTCTCCCATTAGACTGTAAGCTCCTTGAGGACAGGTTCTTTCTTTTCCTTCTTTTTGTATTCCCAGAGTTTAGTATATAGCTGGCACTTAATAAATGTTCCTTGAATTGAATTTCTACTTGTGTGACCATGGTTAAATCACTTAATTGTCCTAGGTCTCAGTTTCCTTATCCTATTGCTAAAATGAAGATATTAGACTACTTATCTTTTAAATTCCCATCCAACTCTATAATCTTTGATATTAGAACAGTAACAATAGCTAATATTTGAGTACTATAGCCCTCTAAAGTTCACAAAGCACTTTGTACATTATTGCATTTGGTCCTCACAAAAACCCTTATTATCCCCATTTGATGATAAGCAAATTGAGACTGAGAGAGGTTCAAGGGGGTGTGTGCAGCACATTTTTTCGGAGGGGGGGGCAATTGCAATTGGGGTCAAGTGACTTGCCCAAGGTCACACAGCTAGTAAGTGTGCAGCACATTTTAACTAAGGTCTTCTTGATTCCAAGGCCAGTGCTCTATCTAGTGCATCACTTAATTCCCTCATAGATATTATATTCCTTCTCATACTACAAATCTAGCAAAAATCAGCCTTGCTATGTAACCTGCAGAATCTGCCTCCTTGGAGATCCTTAAAATGAACAAATCAGATACTCTGTGTGTGGGGGGGGGGTATAGGTGAAGTTTTGCCTGGCAACTACAATGTATTTGGTTTGCTCTGGAGATGCCTTCTAGTCCTATAGAAATGACATGACAAATGGCAGAGCCCCATTAGAGTATTGGAGCCTACATAGGAGGCAGAGACTCACAGACACAATTTGAAAAACTGAATGTGCTGTCTTGGAAAATATTTGTGAAAATAAGATTTGGATGTGGTACGTAACGGCGAAAAATTTAATATACATACAAAGTCGGATCAAGGGAACCCTTCTGACCAGAATTTTTGGTCTTTGAAAGGAGACCCAACAGATGTGCTGAGGAAACACAGTATTTTCTCTCATAGATGTGAACTTCCTAAGCTTCTGATAAACCACATAGCTTTTAGTTTAAAATGAGCCCATCAACTTATTGAAATAAGTGTCATCTTAAAGTCTCTGTCTGCCTCAGTCATTTCTGTTTCTTAGGCCCTTGAGTGGATTTGATAATGACTAAAATACCATTAAAAGTCGAGCCTATCCTTAGAATGTAAGTACAATTTATTCAAGAAAAGATCTTTGTTTCAATTTATTGCTTCAAAAATCCAAAAAAAGAAATATCAATGGCCACATTTTTTGCTTTTAATAAATGCCAGTCACAAAGTCTGTCATGTCTATTTTATTTCTCTTTGACTGCCCTTCTTCCTTAAGGTGGAATGGGTTGAAATAAAGCAAACAAATATATGTGTATGTATCTATGCATAATTTAGCTTTCGTTTCCACATTATCTACCATGCGTCTGGCACATAGTAGGCACTTAATAAATGGTTGTTGACTAAAAAGAAGTTTGCAAATAACTTATATGTGTATATAATGCAGAAATATATATATCATATATATATATATATATATATATAAAATACACACAATATATTTATTTGTGTGTATGTCAATCCACAACTCACTGAATCTGTAAGGGCTTAATAGATGCAGAGGGATAAACATACATGGGTACAGACATAAAATAAAATAAAACAAATAGCTAATTAGGTCAATTAATAATAGCTACTGAACTAGTAAAATGAATATATTCTTTCTTGTATCCATTCATTCATTTACTCAGTCACTTATTCATTTCTGAATTTACTTCTTTTACTTTTACTTTTATATATTTTCGTCCTATAGAATATGTGAGTAAAACAAAGAAAAAGAAGACACAACAAAGAATAAGGAAAATCCTGAGACAAACAGTAAGAGAATATAAAATCAAGTTCATTAGCTCAGCAACATTTTCACATGAGGACAAATAACCCTCATTCTTTTTTCTCTGTTCTTTGTATGTGGAAATTTAATTTTTTGATAATTGATTCATAGTAAAACATTAAAATAGATTTTAAGTCACTTGAGCAAGACTGAAGTGTTGAGGGGTTGGGATCAGTGCTAAATGAATGTTTTAGAACAAAACTGAAGGTCGTTTTGTTTTGTTTTGTTTTGTTCTTTTAAGGAATTTACCTCTCTTTGGTCTCCTCAGTACTGGGCTCAAGCTATTGCCCTTAAGGATGGAATTTTATGGACATGAAATATTATTGTAAAAATTCAAAAGAAGCAATTGTTCTGATGAAGATAAATGGTTGCTAAAAGTATCTGATCCTTCCACAACATTTTTATTGAGCCCAAGATTTATAAGCAAGGAAATAAAATCAAGGTAAAGTTAGCCTAATGTAATGTACTGATAAAAAGCATTGTAGCAATGATGAAGGAAACAATATGGCCATGATGAATGGCATCTCTTGTAAAAACTAATTGAAATGCATGATTCAATAATGAAAGGAATAATATCCATGATAACTACATCTCAGTTCTGGATAACAACCTTCTTGGATTGCTATTAAAGCAAGACTAATAAAACAACACAGGAATGCAAGCTCATAAATTTACAGAAAAATCTTTTAATCAAAACCTGGAAGAATATGATTCACTACGCTGCCTGGATTTTCATTTTCCCCCTCAAATAGAAGCACTTTAGTAAAGAGATTTTCAAAAAGGTTTTTGGGGTAGTTTTGGGGGTGGGGTGGGAAGTGGAATTAAGTAACGAGGAAATATAGTTTCAAACTAAAAATTTTAAAATTTCATTCTCCTCCAACCACCCCCTCTCCCCCGCGCAAGCACACTTTTTAACAATTGAAAAGTTCATTGATTTGTCACTCATCTAAATCAAACCCTAGCCTTTTTAGGAATCTGGCTTGGGAACTAAGCTTCACCATGTGGTCAGTGACTAAAATAACAGCTCTCCTGATACAATCCTTTTGATCAACTGGTCTCGCTCAGTCTGTTTCTGCCTTTGTTACTTTAGAGACCAGCAGAGATGAAATACAAGGAAGGAAAAATAAGATAATGGAATCAAAGGCCAGTGGCCAACATGGGGGATGTCTAGATGGGCACTGAATTTGCTTTCTTTTGGTTTTCTTCTTCCCTGGACTGTCTGAATCAGTCGATCACTTCCCATTTGGTTGAATTGGGCTTGATAAGCCTCTAACTAATCCACTGAGGAACAGATCATTTTTTTTTCGATTAGGTATTTTTGGTCATTGGAAACAATTCTATAAAACAATAAATTAAAGAGCTGATGTTGGTCATGAGTAGAGGAAGTTTATCATCATAGGCTTAGTCCAAGACAAAAGGAAAAAAAATGGAAAAGGGAAGGGAAGAAGAAAGGAAAGGATAGGGAAAGGAAGAGGAAGGGAAGGGAAGATTGAAGCAATAAAAGTATTTTTACAGCCCTTAAAGTACCAATAATATATGGTGAATTTTGAAGAAGAAATAAAGTTCAAATAGGTTTATAAAAGGTTGTGTGTTATAGTAGATGGCAGGCTAGCCTTAGAATCAGGAAGACATAGTTTCAAGCTCTCACTCTGACAAATATTAGGTGGATGCCCATAAGAAGTTGTTTAATCTCTTAGTGCCTAGCCAATTCTTAAAAACTATAAGTCATAAATGATATTGGGAGTTTCTCATGTTGAATTAAATCACATTTCCAAAGAAAAACCATAATGCAACAAAACACTTTGTGATAGCCAGAGAATGGGCTTTATGTTTGGTCTCCTTAATGAAAGGCTTGATAATATGACAAGTGCTTTACACATTGTAGGTGACTAGAAAGTAAATGACTATTGAATTATTTATTTCTCATTCAGAACTGGAAAGGACCTAATGACATTTAGTAAAATAGCCTTTTTTTGAGACTTAAAGAAACCATGGCCAATGAAATTTAAACCTCTTGCCTGGGATCACACAGGTACTTAGCATCAAAGATGGGATTTGAATCACCAAACTCCCAAATCAGTGATCTCTCCACTGTACCACACTGCCTCTCCATAGGTGTAGCTGTAAGAAATCGGGCTGTCTACTCACCTGTACTGTCCTTAGGGCAATCACTAGCCCTTAGGTAGTCTTGGATTTGTGACAGTTGAGATAACATAAAGCATGTGATATTTCAAGGGCTTAGTCAGACCGATTGGAATGGATAAAATGTTGTCCAAGGCTGATAATTTGTTCTGACCCCACACCTCGGGTCTTTGTTCCTCCATTGGGTTTCAGAAGTGCCAGTGTCCAAGGCAGAAACACTCAGATGTAACACTAATGTTTTCTATTTATTTTGAACCTTCATCCAGAGAACACTGCCTTGCTTTTGTTTCTAACAAGCTTGGTGCTAGCGAAGTTTTTCCTTCCATAAACAGAGGCCTCGACACCTTGCCAGATTTGGAGCACAGCTGACTGACATCGACTGTGACATGATGTCTTTCATTACCTACAATGGAGCTGCTAATAAACAATTTCTTTGTTCATAATTTACAGTTTCAAAATTCATCAGCTATGCAACATCTTCATATCAAGACAAATAGCTCCCTATGATGCTAAAAATCATTTGTATAATTTCATTCTTTCACAAATGGAACTGTATCACTGTCACCTCTGCAGTTAAGCTGAGGGCCTTTCACCTCAGAAAAAGAAAGGGCATTAACTCTTCTTCATTGGGAAACTTTCCTAAGTTTCTAACCAGGCCCATTGAAGCTTCAGGGGAGTTCAAATATGATACCCATGCCTCTCTTTCATTTATCAGTTTTAATTCATATCAAATTGATGTTTCTTATAGATTTAATATATTCACATAAGGAAAACCAGAATTAAAGACATTAGAGATCATTTAGCCTAATCCTTTTATTCTGAAAAACAAGGAACTAAAACCCAGAGATGGGGAAGTGATGCCATGATTACATAAATGCTAAGTGGAAAAAAAGCAGGATTTGAACTAGATTGGACCAGTCATATTCCTTTACAAATAGTATTTATTAAGTGCTGACATATGCTAGAGGCTAGGCTAATGGCCCATCAAGCTACGCATTATCAAAACATAAAGAGAAATGATTCAAGCTGGACTATGTCAGACTACCAACTCATTGAGAGGGTATGGTCTTTCTCAGTAGAGGGAATTATCTCTGTTGGAGAATCTATGGATTCTGTAAGTATTTGAATATGGATGGAGATATTTAATACGGAAAAGGAAATGTCAAAACGAAACATGAAATAGGAAATTGGTTAAAATATGTAAAACATATATAATTTTTATCCTTTCCATAACAACATCATAGAATCTTAGGGTTGGAAGGGACCTCAGATGCCATCTAGTTGGACTCATACCCAAATAAAAATACCCTCTATAGCCTCTCTGACAAGGAGTTGTCATCCAGTAGTTGCTTGAAGACTCCCAACAAAGAACTCACTGCATCTTGGAGCAGCTAATTCTATGATAGCTAGAGTACAACATAGCTATAATAAAATAGCTAGCATTTGAAATAACTAGCTTTTACATAGCACTGTCATGCTTGCAAAGCACTATGCACATGTTAACTTAGACTAAAAAAATACTAACTTTTTCTAAGAAATACAATGAAAACAGACAGAATGTGCAGTCATGATTGAAAAACTGAAAACACAAGGTAATATATACAGACAATTGGCCTCAATCTATAAAAAAGGAAGTGGAGCAATGGAGATATATTGGGTGACCTCTACAATTTTTTCCAGTTTGAAAATCCCACAATTCAGAACTTGCTATGTCCACTACCTAAGGCTTCACTTTTTCTCACCTTGTCTATTGTTTAAGGCAGAGGGATTAAACAACTCTGCTCAGATTTCTTGACCAGTTTAGGCTTCCAGATTCAGGGACCATTTGCTAAGGCTGGGTAACCTGCCTTGTTAATCCTTGGATAACCAAGAAAATGCACTATTTATTTGCTATCTCCCTCTTGTGAACTGAGGAGCTAACATGTCTTGACTTTTACTATGGCTCTTTTCTCATAATACTTTTTATATTTTCATCTTTAAGGGTACAGGGAATCAGGTGATATATGTCACCCACATAAATAAGATAAACGAGCAACTAGAAGCAATTAATAATTTTTATTGAACATTTTGTTTTCAGCGCACATTAATGCCCTGTGATGAGGTTCATTTTTCTCTTTATTGTCCAGCTTCTGAAAGATAGACATTTTACAACTCTCTGCCTACCTTACAGTGTCAGGGATATTTACAGTGGAGGAAAGACTATAATTTTCTTGCAATCAAAAACTGTGCTATTTTTTCCCCTCAGAGGATGGTATTGATGTCTGAACTGTGCAATCCTCCACAGAACTCTGTGCTCTCTAGCTAAGGAGTCTGAACAGTATTTGGAAGAGGTCAATTACTAAACAAAAGCCAACACAAAAAGGTCTTACCAGGTGGAGATTGCTTATGTTCATAGGGTTTTGTTTTTGTTTTTGTTTAGTTTTATGTGTGTGTGTGTGTGTGAGAGAGAGAGAGAGAGAGAGAGAGAGAGAGAGAGAGAGAGAGAGAGAGAGAGAGAGAGAGAGAGAGAGAGAGTGAAAATTCTACATGGAAATATGGAAGTCATTCAGCCTTTCACCACTCACTTAAATCCAGTTTACTTGCAAGTCATAGAATCACCTTCCTGATGTCATGGTCCTCAAGCAACAACCTGTGAGTAGTACAAGCTGCCCTACTGAAGACCCAACTGGCCACTTCTAGTTGGACAATACAGCTCCTTCCTCCTCTCCTCTCTTCTTCTCCTTCCTGTGTTCACATAAAACATAATATGTTTAATGTGGGTGCTCTGCCCAAAGAAATATAAATTTTGATCACTAAAACCTCCCAAGATATCTTGGGGTTAACAGGCTAGATTTCTTTCTTAAGGGCTGTGCCTTAAATCCAAATCACTCTGGCTCTCATTGATTGACCAACAGTATGTTTCTAGCCCAAGCCTCTCCTGGTCATTGTTTGGGTTCTGATGTCTCAGAGTGAATGTAAATAGCAACTGTTTTGGTTTTGGTCAGAAATCCTGAGAGTTTTCCCCTGCCAGACTGATTTTTTTTGACTAGGTAAAACAGGCCAATCTTTGCCTCATTTCTTACCTAGCCCAAATCACTAAATGGGTGTTGCCTCAGTCAGACTGAAACTTGGGAAAGACCATAGTTTAAAAAGGCCAAGATCTCCCACTGCATCCAGGGCCATCTGCAGTCACCCTGATCTATATCTTACCACTGGGCCCAGATGACTCCAGAGGAGAAAGTGAGGCTGGTGACTTTGCACAGCCTTTCCTCACTTAAATCCAAATCCGAAGGTGATGCCATGGCTTGCAAGTGAATTTGGATTTGGATTTAAGTGAGGAAAGGTTGTGCAAAGTGTTATAGTCCCCCCAAAAAAGATGTAGACAAAGGCTTTTGTACTTAAGGAGCCATATATGGGAGCTCTAGAATAGTAAACAGACTTTAATGGATGTTTCTCCTGGGAAGATTTATATGAATTAATGAAGGGTGAAGTGATGAGAACCAGGAAAGTAATAGGGACAATGATTATAATAATATAAATGAAAAGAATACTAAAATGAAGCTGAAAGCTACATAATTGTAATTATCAGTTCAGAGAAGACATAGGATAATTCACCTCCTATTTTTCCTTGAAGAGGTGGTGAACTATGGATATGGAATCGTACATATTCTATCAGATGTAGTTGCTGTCATTGGTTTTGATTAGCTATTTTTCTTTGCTACATTGAAGGGTTCATTTTTATTCATTCTTTTTTTATGGGGTGGGGAATGCCAAATGAAATGCTTAAGCTGAAAAGAGTATGATATGAAAAAAAGATGTCAACAAAACTTTAAAATTTTTAAAATAAATTGGATGTTTCTGAAAATGTCATCAGGGAGTGTGGGATATCCAAGCAGAAAATCAGCAGAGACATGGACTGGATGAAATTACCCATTTTAAAGTTATCTGGTTCTGCCAACGATTCAGGCTGTTTTTCATCATGGAGCTACCAATGAATCCAATTCATGATAGTATAAGAAAATGGCGATGATAAGCTTGAAATGAAAGGAAGATTCTACTGTGTTGGAAAATCCATTCTATTTTGTCAGTGGATTATTCAAGATGTTACTTTTGAAGACGCGTGGGAGGTGCTTTTTCCCCCATTCTTAATTTCAAGAATTTTGTGTCTTTAATGAAATGCCCTATTTACATATAGAACCATCACCACCACTATTGGGAATACACATTAATAACTAATGTTCCCTGTGAACTCCTTCCACCTAACACAGATCAATCAATAAAGATTTACTAAGCACCTACTATGTGCCAGGCACTATGCCCCCGGCTCCATGGAAATAAAGACAAAAAGACAATTCCTGTCATTGAGGAACTTATATTCTGAGCTTATATTCCATTGTTGCAGACAGCAAAAACACATGTAAGTACCTATAAAGTATACACAAGTAAGTATAAAATCATGAAAAGGTACCTTGGAGATAGAAATGCCAAAAGCTCGGGGAATCATGAAAACACTCATGTAGGATTGAGGGTTGGAAGTTTTATAGGCTTTGAAGGATTATGGGCTTTGAAGAAAGCTAGAGATTCTAAAAGGAGAAAATGAGGAGGGAATGCATTTCAGGCATGGAGGGAGGGATACCTCATGCAAAGGTGTGTGGATGTGAGAAATAGAATGCTGCATATGAGGGACAGCAAATTCACTAGTTTGGCTGGATTGTAGAATTATGTATAATGGGTCTGGAAAGGTACAATGGAGTCAGACTGTGAATAGCTTTAAATGCCAAACAGATCACAATCTGTCTATTCCTCACATTTTTGAGAGCTTCCTGAGGCTCAGATTATATGATTTCCTCACTGTCACAAAGTTATAGAGTCTAGATCAACCTGACTCCAAGTTCAGCACACTAGACCTCTCACGTGACTCTATGTGAAATATATGGGACAATTTTTTTTTAAATTAATCTAATTGTCTTTATGAAAACATAGATATAAGGATACCCTGTTGCCATAAAATGTTCCCCCACAAAATGATCTTTCAGCCAATCACCATTCATGATTTTGTCCCCACGAAGCTAAGTGCCTTCTTTATATGACAATCCTTACCTCCTTCTGTTAGATCGTAATGTCATTTCACCCAAAATCATAGTATTGGGGGCAGCCACTAAAAGGCTTCAGTGGTATATGCCTGTAATCACTCTACTTTTCTGAGGTATTACAGTAAAAGCTTCCCATGGCCAACCACAGAAGTGTTACAAAGAGCTCTGGATTTGTAATCAATAGACTCTGGGTTCAAATCCAGCCTCAGACACTTACCAGCTGTGTGACCATGAGCAAGTCACTTAAACTCTGTTTGCCTCAGTTTCCTTAACTGTAAAGTGGAGGAAATAACAGCACCTCCCTCCCAGTGTTGTTAGGATCAAAGGAGATAATATTGTACAGCACATAACACAGTGCCTGGCATGTAATAGGCGCTATATAAATGCTTATTCCCTTTTCTCTCCCCATATAGTGACTTCTGTTGCCCTTTGTGCATAGAGGCTTACTAAATATTTGTTGAATCAGTGAAATATGAAAAAAACAATGTTGCTAAAGTTGAAAAGCTCTGATAAAGATTGAAATGGTATTTCTTGAGGACAATAAAAATGAAGGGGTGGAATTATATGGCCTCTGAGGTCCCTTCCAGACCTTCCCTATGATCCTATTCAGAAGATGGCTGCAGCCTTTGATCAATTATTAATTTCGCAGGAAGTTAACACTGTTATCGACAGCTAGGATGTGCAGTGGATAGAGTCCCAGGTCAAGAGTCAAAGGACCGGAGTTTAAATCTGTCTTACTAGCAGTATGACCCTGGTCAAAGTCTCTTAACCCTGTTTACCTGTTTCCTCATCTGCAAAATGAGCTGGAGAAGGAAATGGCAAACCACTTCAGTATCTTTGCCAAGAAAACCCCAAATGAAGTCACAAAGAGTCAGATACAACTGAAAAACACCCAAACCACAAACAACTGAAAAACACTGTTACATTGCTTCATAGCCCATACTCAGTTTTTTAAATATAAAAGAGGCAAACAAAATAAAACTAAATCCATGGTTCTTTCTCTGTGTATTTCTTTTATGCTAACACGCATTAGAATATATCCTGAGGTTAGTACAGATCAAAGCCCAGTAGCCCACCAAATGCATCTACATTAGTTCACATAACTAACCATATTGAGGCTCTTGATTCTTCAATAAAAGATTAAAGGATGTTCCATATATTGTTTATTAGGTCAGGGAGGTAGTTAAAGCAGTTTAGGAAGGTTGATATAAAAAGAAAAAAAATGAAACAAGTTCTAACACCTAATTAATTAGGCTTACAATATCCAAAATACCCTATTCTTCAGGCATTCTGGAGAAGTGAGGTTTTAATGTATTTCAGAACAGCTTCATGGCTCACCAGTGTTGACTTTAATTCCTGTATAGTTGGCAGTCACAGATGTAATGGTGGCCAAGGGCCTGTCTCACTAGTTTATTATAAGGCAGGGGTCCTCCGACATTTGGCAGTGAGAAACTACTCTGCATTTCCAATCTGCAACATCATAATTAAATAGGAATGGGCTGACCATCAGGGATGGTCTCAGAGGTGGAGCAGACAGCATCACCTTCGGTAGCACATTAAGGCTACCACTCATGGTTTTCCCGATGGCTGGCAGCTTTAAATCACAGCAGTAGTGGATCCTCAAATGATGGGTGGAGGGTTCCTGGTTTAAGGAACACCTAATTTGAGAGGGTAAAGCACTTTACAAAACAGAACAGTTGTTTTCATCAAAGAAAAGAGAAATCATTTTCCCCCTGAAAAAAAAAGCTGTTTTTTTTCTCTTCTTCCCTCGACATTTACTCCCATAGAAACAATGTAAATCAAGATATTTTGTGGCTAAATAAACGCTCTCATTAGAGACGGTTTTTCATTAGCACTTGAAAGTCCATGACGGCTTTGCTGAGCTGCAATTGTAAGGTTGTTGCTTCCATGTTAAATTAAGTGGAGAATTAGGTAATCATCCGGTGAATTAGAGCAGCATAAACAGATGCCTGGGATCACTTTGTACATAGAATAATCCCTTTTCATTAGCAGGCAGTTGACGTTTTGCTTTAACTTGAATTATCTGAATACTGCCATATATCTCTTCTCTTTACTTCATAGTGATGGTCACAGAAGAGTTCTGGCTATAAGAGATGTAGATCTCCTCCATTGTTCGTTTCTGAAGATTGCCTAGGATGTATTCAAAGTTGACATGTCCTCGAATTACAACGAGGAGGAACCTCTCAGAGCATCTGCTTCACCCATTCTCCACAGGGGATGAAACCAAGGTGAGTGAAGTGCCTAATGTCACACAGGTAGTAAATGACACGTGGTGTGTGGTGCAATTTTCTCTTTAACTTAGAGCATGAGTTCACTTCAGAATTTGAGAGTAATTAATAAATTAATCAGTAATATCCTTAATTATGATGATAGTTGTAATTTATATAGCATTGTAATTACATAATAGTGCTTAACATTCATTAGCTCACTGGATCCTCTCAATAACTCCTTGAAATAGATGTCATAATTATTATTAGCCCTACTTTTCATGTAGATATGGTCAATTATAAGCTCCTTCTGAGCAAGAGTCACTTATTTTTTCACCATATCCCCACTACCTAGTACAACGCACTGGATATAGTAGGTGCTTAATAAATGCTTGTTGAATTGAGTTAAATGCATCTAGGCAGCTCGGTGTAGTGGATAGAGAACTGGCCTTGGATCCAAGAAGATGTGGGTTCAAATCCAGCCTCTGACACACACAAGCTGTGAGACCCAGGGCAAATGGCTTTCAAGGTTGTTTCCAGCCCTACCTCCATGATCTTCTCTGACTCCCCATTAGAATGTGATCTACTTGAAGATAGGGACTGTTTAACTGGTTTTTTCATGCCTGGTACAAGGTAAGTGCTGTTCATAGGAAGGATGATAATGAACAAATAAGGGAAATTTGATGCATTCATATATATATATACATATATATATATATACACATAACATATATATAATATATACACATATATATGTGTATTATACATAATATGTATGGATATATGTGTGTGGGTGTATGTGGGTATATGTATATAAACATATATATGTATATGTGTATGTGTGTCTGTGTATATATATACATATATATACACATATACACATATATATACTATATATATACATATATGTGTGTGTGTATATATATATACACACATATATATATATATACACATACGTATTTATGTCTAATGGTAGCCATCTCTAGGGTGGGGGAGAGGGGAGGGAAGAAAAAAAGAAAAAATTCACATGGTAATTTTGTTCCATATTTGAACGAAATAACAAGTCATGCATAGCAGATTTGTAGTTTTATACAATTGTTTTTTATTGTACTATGTTTTGGAAACGCTTATTTTATGGGGCAGCTAGGTGGCGCAGTGAGTAGAACACCAGCCCTGGAGTCAGGAGGACCTGGGTTCAAATACAGCCTCAGACACTTGACATACTTACGAGCTGTGTGGCCTTGGGCAAGTCACTTAACCCCAAATGCCCTGACTTCCCCCCCAAAAAATGTTTATTTTATTCCACAAATTAAAAATAATTTTTGAAAGGCCTTTGGAGTTTTTTCTAACTCTACTGATACAACTTTTTGGGTTTATTTACTTTTTGGTACCCTAGTGTTTAGCATAGTATCTGGCACATAGTAAATATACAGATATTAAATGCTTGCTGATTGATTTCTTTTGGGGGAGTGGGGGGAATAATCGGGGTTAAAGTGCCTTGCCTGGGGTCACACAGCTGGTAAGTATCTGAGGTCATATTTGAACTCAGGTCCTCCTGACTCTAGGGCCAGTGTTCTAAATCACTGTACCACCTAGCTGCCCCAGATTGATTGATTTCTCAGAGGCCATAGGGAGCAAGAGAATCTTCTTAAGCCCAGGAGTGATATGGTGAGAATTGTGCTTTAGAGGTAACAGTCAGGCAGCTGTGAAAGATGAATCAAAGAAGGCAAAAACTGAAAACAAAGGTGCTGTTAGAACATTTCAAGCCACAGCTGGTGAAGGCCTTAACAAGGGAGATAGTTACAGATGGAAAGAAGGGGCTGGAAGAGAGCAATGGCACGGAGAAGGAATCAGCTAGACAGATATAGAGGGGGGGAAAGGAGGAGGCTTCCAAGGTCAGAGTTAGCTGCCCACCTTACATATATTATTTTATTTTAACCTCATGACAACCCTGTTTGGAAGGTGGTTACAATTTTTCAGGTAGGAAATAGAGGCTCAAACAGGTTAAGCCACCTGCCTATGAGCGCACAGGCAGCTAGTTCTTCAAAGAAGACTATAAGCCCATACCTCCTTGATTCCAGTAATTGATAAAGTGAGTGGCATCCTGCCACTCTCTGTATAGAGGAGACATGCGATGGAAAGGCCTATATTTTGAGAAATGTTTCACTACAACATAACCTTCTAGGCTAAACTATTCTTTTCATTCTACTTAAATGAAATCAAAGAATAGGAATAACATTGTCAAAGTAGGGTCTTTTGTGGAGCAAATAGCTATTGTATTTTCCTACCTAACTGTTTGGCCCTTTGGGATGTTGTTAAGAAAAGCAAAAGGCCTGGATAATGGAATTTATCTCTTCTTGAGTGTAGCTTAGTAATTAATTTTTAAAGTTCCAAGTACCCATTTCCACGGTTTTGGATTTAGACATTAAATTCGGCCCACCATCCAACCATTTTCCAATCCTGGATTCAGACTTAATATTGTTGTCATGCCTGGTGACATTTGTTGGCTAGGATCTGATGTCTGGTACCTACTGTGTATGCCTTTTGCTCCTTCCACTTAATTGTGTCCACCATACGTCTGCCAAACTCCCCCTAATCAGCTTTGTTTTATAAAGAGTTTTGAAGTGAAGTGTCCTGGATACTTCAATCTAGTAGAAAGATACCAAGTTAATATGTACAAGGAGAGACCCTTCAAGGAGCTTGTCAGATGGGATGGACTAGAAGTAATATTCAAATTTCTGCTGAGCAATTCAATTGTCCTCCAATAGATAAATAAACTACTGGGTCACCTGGGTTGCACAGTGAGCAGAGCACCGGCCCTGGAGTCAGGAGGACCTGAGTTCAAATCCAGCCTCAGACACTTGACACACTAGCTGTGGGACCTTGGGCAAGTCACTTAACCCCAATTACCCTCTCTTTGCCCCTGCAAAAGAAACTACTAAAGGGAAGAGAATTTTTTTTTTGCCTTTGAATCTCTAGCACCCAGAACAGTGCCCTCAACATAGTTAACACAGAAAAAATATGTTAAATCATTTAATTTAATTTAATATACAATTATATAAATTACTTATATATTAATTTAATAATACATAATATAATTATATATTGTTACAATTATAATTATATAATTATAGGTACAAAGTCAGAATCATCATACATATGTAGAAATTATAAAAGACAGCAAAACAGATATATAAGGGGAAGGGGTAATAAGAAAAAAAAAGTCTTTGACATCCTGATATACAATAAAAATGATCTCTTTATAGAGTGAACAAACTGTTGGCGGTGGAGTTTGATTTTATATCTGGCTATGTCCTAAAACATTATTAAGAAACTGCTAAGTGAGCATTTAGAAAAATGAATAAATGAAAGAAAAAGCATTTATCAAATACTTATCATGTGGCAGGCGCTACTCTAAGCACTATGTGTCAGATACGAACAAATAAGAGAGCTCCTGAAGGAGCTTATATTCTAATGAGCCAGTTGAACTTTATTTTCTGGGTGACAAAGAATATGATAGACATAGTAGACCTAGATTTCTGCAAAGTGATAAAATATCTAAGATGGAGAGATGTGAACTAGACATTGGATACCTAGCTAGCTAGGTAGAGAGAGAGAGAGAGAGAGAGAGAGAGAATGTTTAGAAGCACTTACTAAGTGCCAGAACTGTGCTAACCACCGAAGATTCAAATACAATCAAGTAACAAGGTGCTTATCCTCAAAGAGCTTACCTTCTAATAGGGAAAGACAATACGTAAAGGCGAGATAGAAGGGGAACTGAAGAGGTAGGTTGCCTGTACTGCGCAGTGCTGTAGATGAAGAGGCAGAGAGTTCAGGCTGTGAGGACACAGTGAGATGGTTAATGCAGGGGGCAAAGAGCTGTCCTCCAGACAAATGCAGGCCTGTTAATGGAAGGAAGAGACTTCCTAACCAGGAGAGCTTTCCAAAAGTAGAATGAAGCACCTTAAGGGAACGAGTTCCTCCTCCTTGTAGGTCTTCAAGTAAGGGGTGGCTCACAGCTTCTTGTGAGGTTACAGTAGGGACCTTTCCGCATTCATTCCCCTCCCATCCAACTAAGACCATGTCTGGTATCCAGTAACTGAGCGTCCACTAGATCTTGCCCAGAACCACTTTCTAACGATTTCCAAGGCTTGTTGCCTCTGACCCTCTCTCTGGCTCTTACTCCTATCTTTCCCCATTAGAATGTAAGCTCCTTAAGGGTGACAATGGTCAGTCTGGCTTGTATTTCATACACAGTCCCTAGCATAGTGCCTGACACATGGTAATCTTTCATTTATTTTGTGTATGGATAAGAGTAGATGGCCACTACTGTAATTTTTAATGCTAAAATTCTATGAGACAGGGGCACTGTCCTTTTCAAAATTGGCAAGTCTAGTGGAAACAAAAAAGGAATCATAATCCTGAATATCCTTTAAGTGATGAGCTATGGAGAGCAATGAATGATTACAAGCCAAGTTAATTATGATGGATGCTTCTATAGCAAACACTAGGAATTATTATTAACAATAATGGATGATAATGGTTTGTTTATTAACATGTCCATAATTAACAATATTTTCTCCCTTGCAATATTGTTACTGTTTTCATTCCGAGTTTATATGATATAATTTACATGCTAATTTTAAGTTCTTCTAAAAAATCAGTTATGGTATCAGTACTCAAGCACAGGGGACAGAGAGGGGAAGAAATGTCATTGCAATTTCTGTTCCTCTGGTTTATGAAACACTAATGACATCTAAAGATAATTTATGGGGAGAAATGAAGTGAACATTTTAAAGTGTGCAACATTGCAATTTGGGGATTTTTTTGACATAATGAATCATATCATGAACATAAAGATGAAAAACAAATTTCAGACACGATAAATATCCACCTTCAACTATTTCATTCCATGTGGATGGATTGTCTGAGTGTGGATGTAGAAGCTGCTATGTTCTCTGTCCCTACAGATGCATTAGGATTTTCTCACCATTGAGATGTGATTAATGGTAATACTGGAGTCAGAGGTTCAATTGCTTTGCTGTTGAATCTACATAAGGGATGTTTCTTCTCAAGCACAATAAGAATTATTTTCTTACTTTTACATGCTAATAAAAGGCTAAACAAGTAAAAGGAAATGTATTTAAGGCTCTTTCCATCTTGGTTAGTATGCCATTGATATAGAGGTATATCGCTACCTCTACGGAAAGGCAGCTGGCATTTGGAGTCAGAGAACTAGGACTGTGACTAATTCCCAGTTATCATCACATATTAGAATGAGCACTGATAGGCTGGAGAGGGTCCAGAGGAGGTACCCTTGACTGGTGAAGGGCCTCTAGTTCATGCCCTGTAGGTTTTGATTAAAGGATCATGGGACAGTCTGGAGAAGAGAAGGCTTAAGGTAGATACGATAATTGTCTCCCAAAGTCCTGTCATGTAGAATTTGTTGCTTTGTTCCAAAGGACAGAATAAAGTAGAAATTTTGGAGAAGAATATTTTGCCTCGATGTAAAGAAACCCTTCTTTCCCAGTAAGAGCTGTCCAAAAATGGAATGGCCTTCCTTGGGTGGTTAGTGGGTTCCCTCTCGCTGGAAGTTTGAGAAAACATGCTTGTTCAGCTATGGGTTAAACTAGATCACCACTGAGGTATGAAGGTATACAATGTTGGGATCTGAGTTCAAATCCCACCTTTGCTCCTCGGACAAGTTCATTAACATCGCTAGATTAAGTTTCCTGATCAATAAAATGAAGATGTAGGATTTTGTTCTGGGTCTAGAATCCATGACTCCAAGAAAATCCTTTGAACAGCAATCCCTATGTTCAGGTGTAGGGTTGCAAGGTAACAATTTTCCAAGGAACAACAGGCTTATGCATTTATTCAGCTACTGGGAAATAGGTTGTATGATGTAGCGGGAAAACACAGAGTTTGAAGTTGGAATAATTGGGTTCAAAACCTAGTTTAGCTACTTCCTACCTTTGACCAAGGCCAAATCACTAACCCCTTTCTAATCCCTAACTGTAAGGTGAAGGAATCAGCCTGGATGATTTCTAGGGTTCCTTCTGGTTCTAAGATTCTGTGGTATGGGGATAAATCCCTTCCTTGCTCTGGAACACTTGGGTCTATAGAATTGTAGAGGCTGACCTTTTCAGTGATACATTTTTCCTGCCCACACATATCCAGTCTTAGATAGAGGCCCTCAATCAAAGGGTGGAGAGTCTTTGAAAGGGGTTTTCCCCAGGAGGAATGGAGAAGAGGCAAATAGGCCTTTGGCACCCCCAAACCATCATGACTGAATGTTGCAACAATTCGGCTAGCAGCTGCTGTGGGGGTGAAAAACCAACACAAGCCCAACAAAAAGGAAGCTGCCAGCACACGTTCTTTTGATCTGCTTTACTAAAGGAAGTAACATTAAGGGGTTAACAATCTTATTTCAATCCAACATACAAATATCATTCACTTAGTTCAGGGGCAAAAGCCAGCACCCTGAACTTCAGAGCAAATACAACAAATTACAAACATACATTACAAACAGACCAAATACAATTCATAGTTACCAAGAAACCATCAACATCTGGGTGAGCCTGGAGGCTCTTAGAGTGGCTGCCCAGAGTCCCGAGCCTCCAGGAATGAGAGCCTCAAGCAAGTAGCACTGTTTTCTCTTTTTATACACTCTTTAGCCATCATCAAACGTCATCTTAGCGACCACAACTTAGGCTCCTACTATTGGCTCTGGTCTTAGCAACTCCCCTTAGGACCCTCAGGGCTTCATACCCACATAGACTCCACACCTGGTGGATCAGGGTTTGGACCTGGGGTTTTACACCTAGTAAGGCTCAATCAAAGGTGATTAATAATAAATTTATCATTCTAAAACAGTAAAAATTCCCAACTTATTTGATATTACACTGAAAAAACTCCTCTCAGATTCCTGCAGCCTTCAAGGTGAGCAACTCCAAAAGCATGAAGAACTCAAAGAGGATAAAATCTCTATATTATAGAGCAGAACAACCACCCCACTGCTTACATGATACATTCAGAAAAGTACAAAGTTATACTTGTCTTTGAGTAAGCAAAATTAATGCACAGGGGAAAATAACAATTTTGCCTCATATGTCAGAGAAGTAGAAAACAGGAACTTTCAAAAATCCATAAGAATATGTAGTTATTTAAGAAATGCAGTTGGACTCCAACAGTGCTCCCTGGTATCCCGTGTTTCTGTCAAACTTGGCTCAAGTGCCACTTTCCACTTGAAGTCTTCCTGATCTCACCTCCTCAAGTTAAAGCCTTTTCCTTCCAAAATATAAACACACATACACACACACATGTACATGCATACACATATACATGCATGCATATATCAACAGAGGCCTGTATATGGGTCTCATTCCCCCTACTAAACTGTAACTTCTTTGAGGACCGGAAATTTTCATTATATCCTAGAGCCTTGGGTCCAGTGACATGTACATTCTTTGAGTGCAAGAGCTAACAAGCACACTTTTGCCTTAGTATCATTAGCACCTACAACAGTGTTTGTTGGCTGATTAATTGAAGACAACGAGTGCCTGATAAAGGTTTGTTTCATTGGATTTTCTTGAATTAATCTTCACAATGCACCTGTGAGAGTTAAAAAAAGCCAGCGTTATCTACCACAGGCTCTACTTCCGTGCCCTGTACAAAGTAGGTATTTAAATGCATAAAAGAAAGGAGAAGTACAAAGTAGTTCAATGACTTGCTCAAAGGTAAACAGCTGGTTATTGTCAGAGTTAAGGCCAGACTACACTACGGGGTGACCTACATAATAATATGCTGCCTCCCTGTAAAGGCACAGTCTATAGATTTCCATTAGGATCAGAATCAAAAATTCTCTTATCCACAATTTACAGTTTAGGCACATCACAGCACAAGCAAAGTGACAAACAGGAAATCTGGTGTAACATGAAATTCCAGAAGTTGAATGTCTCGTAAGAAGAGCAGACATATTGAACAATTTTTAAGGAAAAAAAATCAGATCCCATCTTCCCAGAATGGAGCTGAGAACCTCACAAAAGTGTCAGTTTCTCCCCCAATGCAACAGAGGCTTCAGAACAGTTAACAATGAACCCCCTACAGATAGCCAGTCCTTTACTACAGGAGCAAAAAATAAAAGTGGCCCATGTCTGGATCCCTAGGGATGTCCTGACCTGATAACTCTGGGAGGGAGACCTACAAAGAATAATAATGGAGAACCATTACAAAGATAATTACTGAGCCAATCTGCCGCCAGAAGGGTGAGACCTTAGTTTCTCATTTTATAAACCAACAGTTCTTGATCTGTGGATAAAAAAGTAGGCCGAGTTCACAAATACCATAACCCCAACATCTGCCTGCCATATAAAGATAATGATTTGATATTAATTAATTTCAATAGTGCAGTTACTGTAGATTTAGTTATCAGAAGATTGGATCATCCCCCTCCTTTCCTGTGTCATTTTACTTAACATTTTAATTACAAGTGTTTCTAGGTATGTGGTTTAGAAGGGCAATTAACGTAGGGAGAAAAAAAATATTAATTTAAGGAGTTGAGGTTTTACAGAGAGCTCATCTAACTTGGAACAAGAAAGCATACCTCTGCCCCTCATCTGATCCTTGGTTGATAACAGATCAATGGGCTTTATTTAAAAACCATTAGAAAGGCAGCTAGGTGGCGCCCTAGTGCACACAGAGCCAGCCCCGGAGTCAGGAGGACCTGAGTTCAAATTTGACCTCAGACACTTACTAGCTGTGTGACCCTGGACAAGTCACTTGACCTCAATTGCCTCCCTAGCCAAAAAATAAATTAATAAAAACCATTGGAGAAGCAGTATAGCAGAGGGGATAGGGCACTAGATTTCAAAACTGATTAAACCTGGGCTCAAATCCCACCCCTGTTATTTATTTGCTGTGTGACCCTGGACAAGCCACCTAATCTTCTTTGTGCCTTAACTTCATCACTGTAAAATAAGGAAGCATAAACCTATAGGCGTCTACATCTATGATTTTATGACCTGATGTCGAGTTCCCATCACATGGGTTTTAAACAGACACTGACTAACAACAGTAAAGACAATAACTTTTTTCTATGGTGCTTTACACTCAGATCACAAAACACTTTGCTTATAGCAGCCCCTGTGAGGTACATACAGAAGCATTAGGATCCCCCCCCCATTTTATAGGAGAGGAAAAAGGCTCCATGCCCTGGGCACATGGTCATATAGCCCCAAAGCCATCCAGAGGAAAAAGATGGAACCAGAGCAGATGAGGAGGCCTGGGGCTATGGCAGCACACTAAAATTGAGAAGTGAGTCTTCATCGAACAAAGTCCTCCATTTTTTTAACCTCCCACAGAACTTTCTATCCTCAACACGGTAAGATAGTCAAGACTAACTCCCTCCTGCTATCCCTGATGCCAAATCAAAAAATCATTTTTTCCCCTTTCCTACTTTTGGGAAAGCAACGATAAGAAAACATTGGATTTGGGAATTTGGAATTAAAGGACCTGGGTTCAAATCCTACATCGGTCTCTTCCTGTGTGATCTTCAGAGGGTCCCTTCAGTTCCCCAGACATCACTTCCTTCATCTGTGCAAGGAGTGAATTTAGTGAGGTAACCTCTGAGGGCCCTTCTCGCTATGAAATGTGTAATCTTAAAACCCTAAAGCATGCACTACTTTTGTTTTCTCTTATCTGTTAAATATATACGTGTATATATGTGCTTCTGTATGTGTGCATGTACATGTATGTATACACAAACATGTGTATATACATATATGTGTCTGTATATGTGTGCATGTGTATATGTACACACACACACACACATACATATAAAATCAACACGAGGTGCTGCTTGAAATAATCATATCCTTTTTGGAGGAGAGTAGAGATCCTTGCTCTTGCCTGCTTTAAAGTTACACAATCCTCACATCCACCCTAATAAACGAAGATTCCTTCCCCTCCCTTGCCCAGTCTGGCCCCAGATTTCTCAAGTCTCCTTTTAATGATAGAATCCTGTTTATACTTTCCTTTGCCTAGCTCAGATAAGAACAAAGTTTACAAGCCCCCCCATTCCCACTATCTCCTCATTTCTTTGTTTAAATAGCCTTCCCCTAAGGCATGCCAATTTTAAGAATTAGTTACTTCATCCTTCTTCCTTCTCTCTCTTTCATCCATGATACTTTTGTCTGAACATCTTTTGTGAAATTAACTGATTATGTTCTTGTTGTTCAGTCCTCTTTGTGACCCCATTTGGGTTTTCTTGGTGAAGATACTGGAGTGGTTTGCTACTTCCTTCTCCAGGTCATTTTACAGATGAAGAAACTGAGGCAGACATGGTTAAGCGAATTGCCAGGGTCGTACTAGTGAGTATCTGAGGCTGGATTTGAACTCAGATCTTCCTGACTCCACATAGCTGCCTGCCAACTGTAGTACCCTCATGCTCAATATTACCTTGTCTTTCTTTTATACATGTACACATATATATTCACTTCTATACATAGCTGTCTCATTAGAATATAAGATCTTTGAGGGCAATACTGGTTTTATCTTTGCATCTTCAGAATTGTGTAACTCATTATACATCTTCCTTTGTTCACTCAAATACAATTAGATCCAGTGGGATTTGTTAAGGGACAAATGGTCTGGTCTCCTTCTTGGAGAATGTGAGCAATGAATCATTCATCTGGTGGTCTTTTTTCATACTAGGTGGGCCTACTTTTCCTTATTTTTTTTTTGATGTGTGTGTGTGTGTTTCTGCTGAGTTTCTATTTCAAATAAATGTTCATAACTGGTTTACTGAAAAGGAAAAATGTCAGCCATGTTCCTTCACTTTTTAGACTATCATACTCTGCTTTTCCTTTTATTTCTTACCATTAACGAATAGGCTCAAATGATCTGAACCAACATTTTTTAAGTGAAATGCTGCCTACTCACAGCTTACAAGATAATTTCTTTGAACTCAAAGTTCTGGAGCTCAGTGATCCAGGTGGAGTAAACTTGAGATCTCTCTGGGGCTGTCTTGTAGATTCTACTGATTCAACTGTGCCCTCTAATTCCCATATTTCCAGGTAATTTTCTTATACGATTTGATCAGATATGTTATGCAGGCCCCCTGTTGTGCCATGAGGTCTGCGAATCTTAGGTTGTCTTTCTGAGCCCAGTCATGAAGGTCGGAGGGTTTGGGTTGTAAAAAACATGGCACGTTTTACTCTAACTGTTTTTTTTTGCTATATCTCTACATTTTTCTGTTCTAGCGCCACCATTTTATTTTTCTACGTGTTCACTGCTTTATTAACATTTTCCATCACCTACCTCTTCTTTGAATCCCTGATTCCCTTCATGACTCAGCTCAAACACCACCTTCTGTACAAAGCCTTTCTTGATCCTTCGGCACACACACACACACACACACACACACACTCTTACAGCGCCAGGCCTGGAGTCAGGAAGACTCATCTTCTCGAGTTCAAATCTGGCCTCAGACACTTGCTAGCTGTGTGACCCTGGGCCAGTCACTTTACCTTATTTTCCTGTTTTCCTCATCTTAAATGGGGGCATGAAGAGTTGGACACAACTGAAAATGACTGAACAACAACATATATTTACATACATACATACTTCTCTCATGACAATAGATGTTCCTTGTCAGCAATACTGATTTTAATCTTTGCATCTTCAGAATTTTGTAAGAATTTAATACTCACCAATTGGTCTGTTACAACATTGATTCCCTGTTTTGTCTTCTCAAACTCTTCTTTAAAAGTTCTTAATTCTCCCCCTTGTATTTTCTCATATTTTTATAATGTTGCCCAATCACTGCATAGATTCTTGTAATAATTCTGTTCTTGTGTCTAGAGTTCTAGGGGTTAGCAGAATATTAATCCCCTCCTGTATTCCCCCTCTCCTCACTTTTTTTTTACTCCATATTACTTCTTAGTTACATTAAGGTTCCTTTGGGCTTTGTAAATTATTTAGTGTTGCTCCTGGTTTTCCTTATAAGGTTGCTTTCTGAGCATTATTTTTGCTTCCCTCCCCCTTAGGGGAGTGGCAAAAGTATTCTTTATGTTATTTGATACCTTTTGTGCTATTTGGGGGTGATGAGAAGAGGTGGGGGTTGGGCTTGGACATGACCCCTCATCTCAGTAGATCTCATTTCTCATTGGCTCCACAGATGGTCAAAAAGCATTCTCTTCTTCACATGGTAAACAGACCAGACGTGGTTGCAGGATGTTTGTATATACTCCACATCAAGGAGAATCTGTAATTCTATTACACCTCACCATGTTTTTCTGCAAGCAGTTTCTTCACACGGGGATTACCACCTCCTCTCCCTTCCCCCCCTCACTATACTCTCCCCCTTGTTTAAAAAAAAAGTTTGCCAATATCAGCAAATTGGCAAGGGTATGATTTGAATATAATGTTCATATTCTCCATCCAGAACAGCCCTCTTCGGTCCCAAAGGAGCATAAACATCGTCTTTTTAATTGCCTCCTCGATGCCATATGAAAATGAATTGCAAAATAATCAAAGCCATATGATATACAGGGTGTTCCTGAAATCTGGACACACAGGAAATATGGAGTTATTGCATCAAGTTCACGCGAATCTTGCAAAGAGCATCAACCTTTGCATCACAAATGATGGAAATCATATTGAAGGTGTTTTTTGTTAATATTCCAATTAAATAAAATGTTGTTGAAAATTTCCATTCGTTTCATTTCTTGAAAATATGCATTTTTGCCTACCTGTCCAGACTTTAGGAACACCCTGTAGGATGGAAGCTAGGGAAGGAAATAAGTATTTATTTAGCGCCTATGATGGGCCAGGTACTACGCTAAGCACTTTACAATTATTATTTCCTTTGACCTTCACAATAATCCTGGGAGGTAGGTGCTATTATTAGCCACTTTTTACAATTTAGTAAACTGAGGCAAGTAGCGTCTAAATGACTAGCCCAGGGTCACACAGCTAGTAAGTGTCTGAGGTGAGATTTGAACTCCGGTCTTCCCGACTTCAGGCTCAGCACCCTCTAACTGCCACTACATGATCTAATTTAATGGAATAGACTGATCCAGGAGCCCAGTCCTTGTGAAATTCATGGTGTGCTGTGCTTATGGAATTTCCACGTGAACTTGAGCATGCACAGGTATTGCCTCTGGTCCGCCTGCCACCTAAAGAAGGGGAGGGTTTCTGACCGGCTATGAGCCATAAACAGAAGGCATTGGCTAGCAAAATTCACTCAGTTGTGATTCGTTACAGCCTGGATGGTGCTAGAAAAAGAGAATGAGCTACTGGGGGCCTCCAGGTTGGGGAGAGGCTCTCTCACACCCAGCGCTGGCCTCAAATGGAGAGCACGTGGCCCGCATTAATGCTTCTGCCTCTGCTATATCTATTCTTACTACTTGTAGGTGAAGGAATCTGAAGGCTACCACCTTGGGAGAGATGAAAGACTGGAAGGCCATCAACAATCACAGAGCCACACCCACATGAGATTTCCCCAGAGTCGGACGATGGGGATCAAAGTCCCGAGCAACCTGCCTGGCATAGCAGGAATAGAGATGAGCATCAGCTAAGCTGCAAATGGAAGCAAATTTAGTGCAGGCAAATGCAATTTAGAAACTACTTTCAGTTTGAGTCCACTCTCCCCAGAAATTGAGACACTATAGGGGAGAAGATGCCCCCAGGAAAACGGAAGGGAAAAGTTTATCACTTCTGTTCTTGCTATGTCATCGTAATAAATATCCTTTTGTAAAAGCTAATGGATGTTGACCGTTTAGATGAAACCGAATGGTAGTCATTGGTAGCTAACAGTAATGAAACACACCAGAATTAGGGATCAGACAGATTCCATTATAGAAATTTACCCCTACCTCTACAAGGGTACCCTTAGAGCCCTGAGGGAACAATGTAGCCAGTCTTGCTCTGGGAGAGAGTCCAAAGAATTGTTAATAAAGCAAAGATCTGAAGTTTTGGTCCTTATATGGTCCTGATAGATGTTTTCCCCCTCACTGTGGCAACAGAATAACCTCTTAATTCTCCCTAGATTGCTTCAGACATGAAGTATTGGTGACAAAGCAGATCAGGCAAGAAGATATAGAAGCCAGGTTTCCTTATTCCCAGCCCAGAGTTCTTTCTATGGTACCATGTCATCTGTTCATCTGGGTTCATCAGATTTTCAGTTTAAAAAAGACCCAGCCTTGATTTAATTTTGGGTTGTGTAGAAAGAGCCTATGAATCTACCCTTACTTAGTTCAGAGCTTTTTTAAGGATATAATTCAGGTCTGAGGCTGAAGAATGCTATTGCTTATATGTGTTATGAGCACAGAGAATTTATTGTTCAATTAAATTTTATAAACAAGTGTATATTACCACTTTTATCCTTAAAAATTAATAAAATTTAACACAGCCTATAGGAACAATTTTAACCTTCAAAAGGAAAATGAATCCTCGGTGACTCCAAGTTCATAACTGAAATGCAATTTAGGGTGGTAGTCAAAGCAGATTAAGAATATATTTACATCGCACAGTCCCCAAACCAACATAATTCTAGCTCAATGGCAGTGTGTTGTACAGTAGAAAGAAAAAAGGCTTAAGAGTCAGGAGACCTGTGTTTCAGTCCCAAGCACCTCTCCGTAACAGCATTAGGCACGTCACATGATATTTCTGACATTTTAGGTTCAAAACAATATCCATCTGTAAAATGGAGCCTTCACTAAAATCCCAACCCTGTGACTCATCACCACATGAACCCGACCAAGGTTCCTAAAGGTTAGGATATCTGAGTGTCTGATTTTTTTTTTTGCCACAGTGGCAGGAATAAAGAACAAATGAAGAAAAAACGAAAAGAAGAAAGAACAAACGAAGAAGAAATAAAGGGGAGGAAACAAAAACTTGAGAGAGCTTTGTTTGCCCTCCTCAAGCTGGAAGTTTTATGTGCCAGAAAATAACTGGACCTAGGACCTGCGGCCCAAGGGTTAACATAATAAAGTTGGGAGAAGCTCATTACAAAATGTTTAGCTGACATAGGATGGTTTGTTTTATTTTGTTCAGCCAGACACAGGAACACATTTAGATCAATTTCCAAAGGGCAGAGGGGTAGAGGCCTTCATTGATAGATGATGAATTAAAGATCTTTGAAGTATTAAAGTAAAAGGGTTATATTAGTACCTGCAAGTATCTACCTTGCAAGATTGTTTTGAGACTAAGCGCTATAAGGTCCACCTGATTCCTGAACTCCTTGCAATTCCATGATCAATGGGAGGTGTTTGGGGAATAATCACAATTATGTGGATATGGTTCCAAGCCCTAAATGGTGCATTCTATCCCAATAGACCAAGCAGAAACAAGTCAAATAGCAAAAAATTTAACTAGGACATAGTAGCAAAGTAAGCAAGAAAGAAAGCAGTCAAGGAAAATCATTCTATTTTCCTCCAAGCCCAATAAAAAGACAGTTAATAATTACAAACTTCTATAAAAGTAGGGGGGAAATGCTCCTCAGAAAATTCACCCTCTGAAGTGAGGAAAGGTTGCATCCCAGTTGAAACATCACTCATTGAATTCTTCCATCTCCTGCAGCCCCTAGATCTACCTTTGTGGCTGGATCACACCTGTTTTCACAGCCTCGGCATCTAGTGCCTATCTGCCGAAACCCCACCTTGTGTCCCTGAAGCTTCTATCCTGGGCTTCTCTGCCATCCCCTGAAGTTAACATCTGCTGAGATGTTGACATCCTGTATTGTGGCTACTGAATCTCTGTTGCACTGCTGCTGCTGTCGTCTGCTAAAGCTTTTTCTTCTTGAATGGGAGAAGAGAACGTGTACTCCTTTGGGGATATTTCATTGGTCAAACACACCTTATGGGCTAATCAAGACACAGCTCTTCTGTTAGAAATAATATATAACCTTACCAGGTCAAGACACAAAAGAGCTCAGGGCATGGCTGTCCAGACCTTTTCTACTTGGGCTCCTACAACCCACCCCTTTCAAAACCCACAGAGCAAGTCTTCAGTCCTCCCTGGAGAAGGGCAAGTCAGTTACTTTCTTCTCTTCCTTATTCCAACATCAACTTCATACTATCCACACAATTTCTATTGAGTCTTTCTGAGCTGAAGAGGAACACAAGTTCCACTTTTTATTTGCCCTTTTAACTCCAGTGATACCCTCAACAATTAACCCTTTGGCCATCTACATTTCCTCATTTTGATTTTGATTTTGAAACTTATTTTGATAAGCTTCAAGGAGGGACTTATAACCCTGGCAAGGGAGAGGAAAACACGGTGACCTTCTCTGTACATTTCTGCCAACATGGCAGAAAAATCTGTATTTCCATCCATCCATCTATCTATCTAACTGTCTATCTATCTATCTATCTACCTATCTATCTATCTATCTATCATCTATGTATATTTGTTTATATATGTAGACACACATATAATCTCCCTGCCAATGTTATAAAGAGATATGTATACATATATATTGTGTACACATGTATACAGATACATACATGCATCTCTGTCTGTGTGTGTATCTTCACGACATTGGCAAGAAGAAAAGATTGTGACCTTCATTCTACATTTCGGCCAACATGGCAGAAAAATCTGTATTTCTATCTATCTATCTCTCTCTCTCTCTATCTATCTATCTATCTACATATTTGTTTATATGTGTATACACACATACAATCTCGCTTCCAGTGTCATGAAGAGATACATACACATATATACATGTGTACACATGTATACACGTACATACATACATCTCTGTCTGTGTGTATCTTCATGACATTGGCAAGAAGAAAAGATAGTGACCTTCATTCTACATTCCTGCCACTGTGTGTGAATAGTATATATTTATCTATATGTGTGTGTATATACTTTATAATCTGTATTGTCTAGAGCTACAAAAAAATAGCCTAGAAAACCATCCAACCTCAGCTGGTGTGGGATACAGTTGTCCAGATCCATATTCTTTCACATATGAGGGCTTTTAGAGTGTTTCAGAGTACCCTAATAGAGGGAAATAATTCTGTTTATACCCTAATACTAATAAGTCACTATTATGGTGTATGAAGGGCTGAAATCATAACTATGCAGACTCAAATTGTGTCTTGCAGGTAGGTACACTGAATCTTTGAATGGGAAAATATATGTATATGTATGCATGTATACACAGATATACAAGTATATATACATATAATGTATGTATGTATATGCATATATACATGTGTGTATGTATGTGTGTGTGTGTGTGTGTGTATTTGCCACGGTGACAGGAATGAAAGTTACCATCTTTTTCTCTCCCTTGCAAGTGTTATAAAGACAATGTAAATGTATATATGCACACTGTAAAACTGAAAATTGATTTTAATTATATTTTTAAAACTTAATCAAGACTGTATGGGCTTAATACTCTTGAGCACCGTTGTAAGTCCAAATTACTTACTTTTGTAACTTCACTCCTCACCTACATTCTGGAGAAACTTGCTTAAAGGACAACCTTTTGTTTTATAATTAACTCCACTCCAGATTGAATTGAAACTCTGTTCTTGTTATTTGTTATAGTAACCTTGAACTTCAAGTTCATTGGATCAAAGACATTTCACACTGCCCCCCTCCCATTTCTACCCCTCTGCAGACTAATCCTAGCACCTGAAAATTACTCTCTTCTTTTTGGGAGTAGGTTGGGGCTGAGGTATCTCTTAACCCACCTCCTCATTAAAATGTCTACCAATTGGGATTGTCACGATGAAATGTCAGGCCAATCAGAAGACACATTTATAAGGCTGGAGATTTTGCTTTGTCATCTTGCTAATTGTTATAAAAGACCCTGTGAACCCTCACTCAGGGTCCTTGGTCATTCAGAAAGTCCATTGACTCAATTTATTGATTACTGTTAACCTAATTAATAAATTGATCATGCTTAGAACCCTGTCTCTCAATTTACCTTGATTTCAATCATGACAATACATACCCACATAACACATTATGAAATGTGTGTGTATATAAATGTGAAACACATTATGTGTGTGTGTGTATATATCTGTGCATACATGTACATATATATATATACATACATATATGTATATTCTCCCTCTCAAAGATTTAATGCACCAATTGCAAGATACTATATGAGTCTGGATAGTTATAATGATTTTAGCCCTTCACACACCATGATAGTGACTTTTTAGTATTAGAGTATGTACAGAATTGTTTCCCTCCATTAGGGTACTCTGGAACACTCTAAAAGCCCTTGTACATGACAGAATGTGGATGAGGACAACTGTAAAATAAATTGAGTAAATTACCAGTTTTCTCTTACAAAGGATGACTGTGCCTTGTGAACCTTCCATGCTGAGATAAGTCTGTAAGCTTTGCCTTTGCAAATATAGTTGATTGACCTGCCAATATAGTTGATTGAATCCCAGAAAGTCCAACCCACCTCTTGGGGACCAGCAGTCACACCAGCTAACTGGCCCCTAGTAAACAAAGCTTTTTCACCACATGGTCACATTTGGATGTGTCTGGCAAATGACGTTCAGAAATGTCTATTTGGGAAAACTGTGTGCATCATGGAGATGGTGAGAGCTAACTTGGAAATGTGGTGGTTGTCTTCTGCTTAAGAGAAGAAACTAATTTTGCACTTGAACATCGAAACTGTTTTGCACTGGATCAGTTAATATCTTAACATTGTACAGGCAGGATACCATTTAAATGTCTCCTTGGTTCTTTGGGTTCACCTATCAGCCCAGTAAATAAACATTTAGTGATTGATAATGCAGCTTTACTGAAATTGGAATGATGCTACCATAAAGCCAATCAGTAAGTGAAAAGATCTTTCCCTGCCCATTGAATACACTTCAGGTGGGGCCAACAAAGGGAGGTCTGATTAGAGACAGGCCCCAGGCTGGTTAGCAAACTAGTTCACCAGTTTGAGAGAGGTGGGAAGCCCTCAGGGCCTTAAGGGGAGTTGCTAAGGTCAGAGCCAGTGGTATATGCCTGAGTTCTGGTCAATCAGATGACAGCTAAGACTGTATAAAAAGGGACTGTATAAAAAGAGAGAGCAGAACTTGGAAATGGCAGAAACTGAGAAAAAGAGGACTAGAAGTGAGGAGAAACTGAGGGCTGAGGAAGAGGAGGAGTGGAAACTGAGGACTGAGGACTGGACACAACAGCGCTGGAAACAGCAGGATTCAGAAGCCGAGGGCCAGCTTCCAGAGCGTGCTGAGGGGTGAGTGCTGAACACAAGAAGGAGTTTTGGAACTTGGAGCCAGTGGAGCCACAGGAGAGAGTGCTGAGCAGGGACTTAGGACTTATGAATGATCTTCTTACAGGAGGGCCCTAGTGTTGAGGGGAAGCACAAGCATGACTTGGTTTGCTGCTATAATATTTTGTTGTAATCTCCTTATTATTATACTGAGGTGGACTTATCAGTTTTGGAATGTTATTGCCACAATATCATATTGGGGGCATTGGTCCTTGAGTCTGATACTTTGGAGTCTAAATAAATGTTATACTTCCCCTGCCTTCTACCTAGAGAATTCATTATACCTTGCGATTCTGAACCATTCAGGCATACTCATGGTCCTCTCCGAGGTCATGAATTTTGCCTTAATGATATAGCTACCCACAGTGGATGGTGGTAGAGATGCACTGGTTGTTTGCTATAATGATGAAGATGCTAAGGAAGATTACATTATGGCAACACATGGTATTAATGATGATAATCTAGGACACTGATATAGCTAGAGTTGAGATAATGTGGTGTGGTACATAGAAAGTTGGACATGGAGTCAGGAAGTTGCTGCTGCTGCTGCTACTGCTGTTGTTGAGCTGCTAGGTGGCGCCATAGTGCATAGAGGGCTGGGTTGGGCATGGAGTCAGGAAAACTCATCTTCCTGAGTTCAAATCTGTCCTCAGACACTTACTGGCTGTGTGGCCCTGGGCAAGCCACTTTTAATCCTTTTTGCCTCACTTTCTTCATCTGTCAAAAGAGCTACAGAAGGAAATGGCAAACCACCCCAGCATCTTTCTCAAGAAAACCCCAAATGTGGTCACAAAGAATCAGATACAACAGAAATATGACTGAACTGAGTCAGGAAAAACTGAGTTCAAATCTTAGGTTTTCCTTCTTAAAACAGTTATGCCATTTGGGAAGTTGCCTCTTGGAGCCTCCTCTTTCTCATTTGATAATAAAATTACTAGCACTGTCTCCCTCATAAGTTTGTGCAGAAAGTAACTGGTAAAGCTTAAGATTCTATAGAAATGCAAGTTCTTGCAATTAGTATTATTATCAACATTCCGTGCACAGGTGGTGGAGAGACCACCACCACAGTAAGAATGCGGAGCCATCAAAGAATAAGCCCGTATACCTGTGGATGTAATCTAGACAAGTATACAGACACACACATACATACACACACACATACGAAACAGGATGAGGGAGAAGCTCTAACAGATGGACAATCATGACAGTGCTGGTCAGTATCTACAATGTCCATAGCAGTGATGTCTCTGAATCAGAGCCATTTGTTCATGATTTATCTGGAGGGACAGAATGGTATATCTGCACTGTACTGTCCTGCTTATTATGCTTATTATCTGACTTGCTATCTCAGTCTGGGCAAGGAGAGAAGGGCAGGGAATGGTGGTTTGTTTTTGTTTTGGTATATTCAAATGAACTCCAAGGGATCATTTGATAAAATGAGAAATTCAGCCATGATCAAGACAAAATAACTGGTTGATTGAATTGTTCTGTCTTTTTGACATCATAAAGACAGAGCCAAGGGAAAGCTGAAAGACATCTCAGGTTTATAAGAATCCACTTTTCTCAATCTCATAGATGTTATGAGTAGGGTAATAATTATTTTGAAGAGTAATGGAGAAATTTGGTTTAAAAATAAACTGATTTTTATTGTGTGGTTATAAGATATGCCCCCAACCCCTCACCACTCCCCCATTTTTTCTGGTAATTTCAACATTTATTTTTGATATTATCTAATTTCTAAATATTATTATTCTGAATTAAGATAATATTATTTATCTGCGTACATGTTTTGTCCCCAGAAGATGTAAGGCCTTCTTTACATTTGTCTTTTTATCTTCAATAGTGCACAAAACATACTAGACAGAGAGAACATTAATGAAGCACTTACAGTGTGCAAATACAATGATATAAAAACATACAAGCATGGCAGTCCCTTGTTCTCAAAGGGGGGGGGGGAACACATAAAGGGGATCCCAAAAAGGGAGAGGAAGGCTCTTGTGTGCAAAGCGTGGAGACCTCTGGGAAATAGTGTGGAGTCCTTCCAAGGTAAAGCCAAAACTCACCTGTCAGAGCCAGCAGCCCTGGGTCAGACTCCTGGGTGGAGGGAGGGGAGAGGGGCAGATGAAGACAATGGTTAGGGTGTAGACAGCAGAGTGAGATGTTTTAAAGTCTCAATGATGTCATTATGTGGCGACACCTTCCAGTGAAGTAGATTGAGGTCCTCTCATCACATTCCATCCTACAAGTCATTTGTTAAACTATAATGTGTTGCTATAGCTTGTGCATAAACACCATGAACCTCTCTGAAAATTTAACAATCAGAGGTAGGAGCTGTCTCCAGCAAACCCTGGTTCTCAAAGTCCAGATCTAGTTCAATGTCCCCCCATGGATATCTATAGCATAGAAAGTCAGATTGGCTTAGTAAGTCTCAGATTCAGGATGACTAGGGATCAAGTTCTGACCTTGACCCTGACCCTTACCCTCTCAGTGCCCCCAAACAACTAAGATTCTAAATTGCAGAAAAGTTGCCAATATGCTTTGATGGAGGTCATTTTCTCACCAGGGAGCTCTCTGCACCAAAGAAATCATTGGTTTGGACTGGAAGAAATAGACATTGGTTTGGACTGGAAGAAGAAATAAACAAACCACAGACCAGACCACCAGCCTAAGAAGGACTTTAAATTTAGCCTAGAACTGAGGATGACTTGTGGTTTTCCTGCTATTGTTACCTAACCTCTTGGTGCCCCCCCCCAAGCAACTAAAACCAGTTGCATTAGAAATGCTGATTTGTGTTTGCACATGAAGTTTTCTCCCTATATTCAAGAAATCGCAGGTCTGGTCCAGATGTAATAATAATCATATATGATTAATACTTATGTGCCCATAACACGGTTGGGTGGAAATTAGTGTGTGCCTTTTTTTTGTATTAAAAGCCATACAACTGCATGGTTTCCCACCTATAAAAATCGTGTTTGTTTTATGGACAACCTAGAATGGTGAAACTCAGTGATTAAGAGTATATCAAAGGTGAACTGCACCCCCCATTCTGTTACTAGAGAACAAAAAAGGAGTCTATCGGATTCTGCTATCATGCCCCCAGAGGCCAATTACCAAGACTACACTATTGTTCTATCCAACAGAAAAATACATTTCCCATTAATCTTTGCACTAAAATGTGGGGAGCGCCTTGAATGCTAAAGAAACGTGTAGTTGAACTGTGAGGCTGAAATTTCGGATGTGCTAGAGGTTTTGTCATTTAGGTATGAAAATTAATTCATAAATCTTTTTGATATTTACAGCGGTCTTGACAGAGCTTATCAAAAATAAGGCTGCCTTATGAAACCATCAATGTTATTTTTTTAAAATCCGATCTAATATTCATGATGCTGGAGACAAATGTAAATGGCCGGGAAACTTCATTTTTTTATTGTTAGAGAAATGTTAGGGTTTTTTTTTCCCCCATAACTTTTCCTTGTAGATTTTTGCCTTTTCATTTCATAACTGCTCCAACAAAAGGATTGGCCCATCAATTTTACTATCTTCTATTATTCATGTAAAAGCACACACACACACACACACACACACACACACACCCAACCTCAATGTGAAAAACCAGAACGCCATGTAGGAAGCTTGAATACTGGCATTCACATAATCTCCTCCTCAACTCTCACCTATTCATACACTCTCCTATTCAATCTTTGACCGAATTATTTTAACTCTGTCTACTAAGGGAAAATCATGATGCCTGAGAAACAGAATTAAATGTAAAAAGGAAGTAAATAATTTTTAAATACTTTTTTTCATCCAATAAAGTTAATTGGAAATGGATACTGGAAGACCCTCAGAGACAGGCACTCAGATTTTAACTTAATTAGCTATCTGGATCCACAGTTGTGGTATAGGAACAAGAACACAACCAGAAAATCTGGGTATAGGTCCTGAAGCTGTCACTTGTTAAACTTATGACTTTGGGCAAATTACTTAATCTTTCTGAGACTCCACTTATTTCTCTTTAAAATGGGGATAATATTTCTCGTACAATCCATCTCACAGGGCTATTGTGAAGAATGTGCCATATATGCATATATAAATACATAGACACAGTATGTTAATGTCATGTATTGTGTATGTTAATAGGTCTCATGTTATATGTGTTAATGTGTCATATGTTTATTTCATGTGCTATATTTTATTCTCAATAGGTGTCATGTATTATCTATCTGAGTCATTGTTTACAGATGAGGATACTGATGTACAGAAAGTTTAAGAGATTTACAGTCTCCCTGGGCTAAATTTGAACTCAGCTCTTCCTGACTTCGGGCCCAGCACTCTAGCCACTGCACCACCTAGCTTCCTCATAATGAGACTCATCAACAACGTAGCTATTTCATTAAGTAATCTACCAAACTAAAAGTTGCTGCTGGCTGCCCACCCACCCCCAAATACAAACCAGCAGAACTTCTGGGGTAACAGGGATCCATTCTCCAGTGGCACAAAGATAGGACACACCCCCACTGGGCAACACTCCAACACATACACAGGAAAATAAAGAATGGGTTTCCCAGACTACCAGGCATAGAAAGTGCCCCGGGGTCCTGAGCTATCAGAAGTTTCTTCCTGCCACCCCCCCACCTCTCCCCAAAACTGTCCAATTTCCCTTCTTGTATAACTAGTACCAGGACTAATGCCACCAAATTTAGATTAGATCACAGGTCCTAGAACACCTTATAATAATGCCTTAGTGGCCAGGGTAACTTCCACATCAGCTGATGGGAACATGACCCAGGCAGCATGATACAGAGGGACGAATACCAGCTATGGAGGTAGTTAGGAAGCCTGGGTTCGTGTCTTGCCACTGACGATTACAACCTGGGCAAGTTACTTAACTTCACGAGTGCTAGGTGTCATTTTTGAAGAAGCTAGGTGGTCCCATGGTAGACCGAGTCACAAAGACCAGAGTTCAAATCCAGCCTCAGACACTTACTGGCTGGATGACCCTGGGCAAGTCATTTAACCTCTTCTAGCCTCAGTTTCCTCACCTGCAAAATGTGGATAACAATAATACCTAATCCTAGGTATTTTTTGAGGATAAAATGAGATTGCTCCAAGTGCTTTGTAAACCTTAGAGGTATTCTGATTGTTTGTTATTATTATTATATACAATGGGGTGTGAGGTGGACTAGACAGCTCAAGAGTTGCCTACAAACTCAAAATCTCCAAGTCTGTATTTCTTCCGCTGGCACTATGTTTTCCCACTATACAGCATTGTGTGTCCATACATTCTTAGCCCCAATGTCTTTAGAAGACATCATTGTAGGTCATCCTTCTAGATTGGGCATGACTGATTGGTTGAATCCACATTGATTCAAGACCATTCATGGCTGGTGAAATATATCTCCGGCTGTAAAGGAGAGTAGAAAGAGTTCCATCCCCTTTTACAGCAATCAAATTGACTGCAGAAATGCCAGTAAGTGTGAGGACAAACATGGAGTGCTCAAGGTTTTGTTTTTTGTGTCACTGAGGTTTCCATTTCATTTTTTTTTTAAAAAAGGAACCTATATACCATAGTAATTTTTTTAAAAATTGTAAATACAATTAAAAACATAGAATTTTTGAGTTGAGAGCAGCTTTGACTAATCAGTGAGTCAAAAAGCATTTATTAAGCACCTACTATATGCCATACACAGCGCTAAGAATACAAAGAAAGGCAAAAGACAGTCCCTGCCCTTGAGGAGGATCTGGTTCAGCCTTCTCACTTACAAGCTGAGAATCAGATCTTTAGTAACTCACTTGAGGTCTCATAGCTAGTGGAAGAGGCATGACAAAGCCTCAGGTGGAGAGACTATAATAGCAAAGTCATGGTTCCTCATAATGAATCTTATTTTTCCATAACTATGGGGTCAAGTGCTTCAAAATAGTTTGGACATCACCATGTTACATATACGGACAATGACCTTGTTTTCCAGGCCTTACGTGCCAGTGTATCCAAGATCACCCAGGACGGAAAGGTGGCTGCAGAGCAGCAGAAATCACTGGACCTGGAATCCGAAAGCCTGGTTCCTAGGCTAGCTCTGCCAGGAATTCTCTGTGTGACCTTATATCAGCAGGTTCTTAGGTTTATCTGTCAGTCAATAGCTATATAGTAAATTCCTGTGATGTGCTAGGCACTGATTTGTTAACTATTTACACATAACTGGTTCCGTTTGTAATCTATTTTATTTGATTTAAAACACGATTCTGAGAAGGGGTCCATGGGCTTCATCAGCCTGACAAATGGGTCCATGAGGCATAAAAATGAAGAAGGGCTGCCTCGGGCAAATCATTTTCTCTCCTTAGGCCTTGATTTTCTCATTTGTGGAAATAAGAGGCTGGACAAAATCAGCTTTACCATTCTATGATTCTAGGATGAGATTTATTTTTCCCCCAGCAGGGGTATCAGGGGTACACAGTGCAAAGAAAGTAGTTACTATTTGAATTAGTTCACAGACACGAACTAAGATAAAATTTAAAGAAGGATTTCATTTGTAAGAGCAAAGGATTGAACTCTTTATTGCTTATCTAAAAAAAAATCTACTCTAGTCTTACTAAACATACAATATATTGGTATTTATGAAGCCATTGGCATAAAAATAATACTATGTAGAGACAAATCAAGTTCACTGCTAATTTAGTAGGTAACATTTTTAAAAAAACATTGAAAGCAAAGCCTATCCCCAGAAAATACCTTCAGCATGGATTTACATGAGAATGAGGACTTAAGGACCAAAGTAGGTCTTACCATCTCAACTGCTGCTAAGAAGGAAAAATGTATATATAAAATATATATATTGATGTATGTGTTTATATATATATATATATATGTATGTATGTATGTGTGTATCTATCACGCTGCCAACTTTGCCTACCAAGATTAGGGTAGTCATAAATAAATGAAGCCTAACTGTTTATTTCCAGAAAATGAAATATAAAATAAAATCCCCAAGTGAGAAAAAAAGAAAAAAAATCTATATTATTCAACCATTGGTATAAATGATCATAGTTGTTGGTATGAATTTTATATATGTCCAAAATCCATCAGTCTGCCTGATGCTCAGCACAATCCCTGGCCTATAGTGGGTACTTAATAAAGCTTGATTGATTCTCTCTGCTACTATTGGTTGTCATTCACTCATTTTTCGGTCCTGACTCTTCATGACCTAATTTGGGGTTTTATTGGCAAAGATACTGGAGTGGTTTACCTTTTCCTTCTCCAGGAGCAGTCTGCCATTTCTTTCTCTAGGAGTGGTTTGTAATTTCCTTCTCCAGCTCATTTTACAGATGAGGAACTGAGACCATTAGGGTTAAGTGACCTGCCCAGGATCACACTGCTAGTTAAGTGTATGACGCCAGATCTGAACTCAGGAAAATGAGTCCTTCTGACTCCAGGCCCACCATACTCTATCCACTCCACCACTTGGCTGCCCCATAGGCTTACAGAAAGCTGGCTTTCACTGAAAAATGATGTTATTCTCAATATTTTTTATTATCAATGTTCCCTCCAACCTCTAGAATAATAAACTGTTAGATTAATAATTATTATTAATTACACCATTTGTGTAGTGTCTACTATTTGCCAGGTCCTGTGCAAAGAACTTTACAAACATTATTACATTTGATCCTGACAACAACCCTAGAATCTTCGAAGGTGCTATTATGATCTTCATTTTGCAGTTGGAGAAAAGATGAAAAGATTGCACCTGCAGGCCCCTCCGTCATGCCTCCTTTTTCCTCTTCCAACAGATGGAGGTGGGGTGATTGTTGGAGTAAGAACAAGGCTAACCACGCATCTGCTTGCAGGGCATCCCATCGGGAAAATGAAAACCCAAACCAGATGGGACCTATTTATCTCACCACACCCTTGGCAAGTAAATCCAGAGATTTTTTTCATCTTCATTTTACCCATGCTGAAAAAAAAAATCTAGGGCACAGATTGGAGTGGTGATTTATATAAGATAAAGGAAAGTTTCTAGGTTTCCAGTGACTTTAAAAAAATGCAATGAAAAGCACATAAACTGATAAGATAGCAAGGTATAATGGTTAGAGAATTGATCTCAAAACCACGAGGACCTGGGGCCATGGGACCCGAGGCGCCAGTAGGATCAGAGAGTGTTTCCTCCACTGGGAGCTCCCCATGGCAAGGAAAGCACACATCCAGTCTTCTTTCCTGGGACCATTAAAAAGGGATTGATCACACAGTTTCTTTAAAGGGTTGGGCTCTTGAAACTGTTTTGAAATGGTACTTAATTTTAAATTTTTTGAACTTCAAGAATGTAGCTATTATGTAAGGTGAAGAAGGTCTATGTGCAGACCTCATGGATTGTGTTATATGGAACCACCTATGACAGGGAATCCTCTTCTTTGGAGCCTTCTCTCTGTTTGGGGCATCTATCTGCCAGATCCCCTCCCACCCTAGAAAACAAGGTGATATTTTTGCTAGTGGGCATATAAATTGCCAGAAGTTCATCCTTCTATTGAATGAGGATAGAGCCTTATCAACCAACAATATTTATTGAACATCCCTTATTGCAAGGGTTGTATGTGTGTGTGTGTTTGTGTGTACACAAATATGCAATTATATATTTTACATATTCATATATTATATGGAATTCCACACATACAAAATTGGGGTAGAGGTTGTAAGGAGGGGCAGATCTCTGATTTCACTGGTATAAGGGAACTCCTGATGAGGAAGCTCCCTCCCAACTCACGTGGATTTATAGGCCTGAAATACCAAAAAGTTGTGATGTGCTCAGCATCATCCAGCACTGCAGTATGTATCAGAGGGGAACTTTGAACCTAGGCTTTCCTCATTATAAGGCCAGCTTTCTAGCCACTATCCTAAAGTGGCTACAGAAGTATTAGGCACAAGCAATTGCTTTTTTTGCATAATTCTATTCAACGACCTGATGGCATAAAATATGCTCTGAACTACTTAAGTATACTCCTTGGATATTTCACAGAGGTATCAGCTGGAAAGTATTTCAGAGGCAACCTGGTCCAATCTGTACCTGAATATTAACCTGGTCTAGATAGCACATGCCTGGGAGGTGATGATCCAGCCACATCATACAACACTACCTGTGACACAACTAATTAGGAAATGCACACATATGCTGTTTCACTCACGCAATCAGCAATTAATTGGCACAAGTATTGAAAATCAACTTCTTAGTCTAACAGTTTCTATTCTTAATTATATCCATTTAGACTACTCTAAAAAATTATTCTAATGTAATTCTCTCATTATAGATGACCTTCCATCATCTTTCCAACAAGTAACTTACAGCTTGGCAGTACATTGCCTGATGCAAAGTCCTACAGGGATTCATCACAAAGTTGCTGTCTCCATCATGAAAGGATAAACCTAACACAAAAATGTTAATACCACTAAGAAAAGAAAAAGTATCAAACACCTATTGTGCTCCTGATGGAGCCAAACCCTATGACGGAATAAGAGTCCCAGAAACATCTAGGAAACACTTAGTTGTAAATGGTTTGGTAGAGGACTCCAGCTAGGTGTAACACAAGCATGAACGAAATGGAAAAAAAAAAAAAAGCTAAAAAGCAACTACCTATTTGATTGTAGAAAGGGGAATTTAGACTCTCTTAGGAACAAATCGGGTTTTTGGGCTTCAAAATCACCTCTAAACTGTAGACACTGGACCAAATGACCGCTAAAGATCTTTACTATTCCTATACCCTACGAAGTTATGACTCGGATAAAGTGGTCATTACCGTAGTAATAGCAGTGGCTACCATTGTTAGTGTTTACTATATGCCAGGCACTGTGCCCAGTGAATTATAACGATTATTTCATTTGATTCTCACCAAGTAGAGAGATGGTTTTTAGTTGGAGCAGTTGGATTTGGGGGCTTCATGTAGGGGGGAGGTTTATGTCACCTTGAAGGGAGGAACATTATTGTATTACGTACGGACTTAAGACAAAAAACTTAATAGTTACAACTTTTAGAAACCTCAGTGACGAAGGTCAAAATTGTAATATATATTTAAAAAACCAACCAGAATGAAGTTTTCATTTTCAATGAAAAAGATTTATTTTCAAGACTTATAAAGCAACTCTTAAAATTATCGACTTTCTAAGAAAACTGCTGATACTTAATAATGAATTTCTATCTTGTTAGAATCTGAGTACTAGAACCAAACTACAAACACCATGAACACATAGCATCATTTTTAAACCATCCCAGCAAAGAGAAAATGTGGAACAGTTCAGTCTCAGAGGCGGTTGACTTCTGCAACAAAAAATAGAGAAAACTAGCCAAATGACAATCTTTGGCTGTACGGCACTAAGCCATCAAGAGAACCCCGTCACATCACCAAAATAAAGCAGATACACAAACTCGTAGTCGCGAAGCTGGAGCATAGTCGCTGAGTTACCCCCAGACATTCCACCCAACGTACCCGTGCCCACCACCGTCATCCCATACAACCCTCCCAGACCCTCGCAATCTTCTGTCCCAAGCCCAACATAATGTTTAACCATTCGACCCCAATCACCCGCATTATTGAGTCCCTCCCCCTCCTCAGTGCCAGGACCTCCAGGGTCGGGGGCACAGAGTCCAGCACGGTGGCCTCGGCGGCCAGAGCCTCACTCGGCTCTCTCGTGGTACTCGGGAGGGGCGACGCTGTAGTCGCTGACACGGAACAGGGCGGCGCAGTTCTCTGCCAGGTAGCCCACGAAGTCGTGCAGGTGGCTGAGCAGCAGGGCCAGGCTGCGCTCATCCAGCGGTGTGTAGGCCAGCATGGACCCGATGCGCACAAAAAGGCGCAGCAGGTGCGGGGCCCCGTAGATGCGTGACATGGGCGCGCCGGGGTGCGCCGCCAGGACCTCGGCGTACTGCGGCCGCTCGAACTTGTAGAGCAGCTGCGTGCCCAGCATCACGTTGAAGTACTCCTTGATGCCGGCCACCACCTCCACCACGGCGAAGGCCTGATCCTGCTCCGTGCCGGGCACTGTGCGGGCCGCCGCGTACTCCTCCAGGATGGCGTCCACGCTCTTGTGGGCCGGCAGGGAGAAGAGCTGTTTCTGCTTCGTCACCAGGTCCCAGTCGTCCACGAGCCACGGCTTCAGCTGCTCGGGGATCTCCACCTTCACATCGTCCCGGATCCTGGAGGATGCCCGTCCCTCGGGGCTCGGCTCGGGGCGCACCCGCTTCCTGCGGGGGGCCGGGCCGGGCTGCGGAGCCTGGCTCGGGCCACCGCCCTCCCCCGCGCCCAGGGCCTCGGCAGCGGGCCCGGGGCGGCCTCCGCCCCGCTGCTGCAGGCCAGGGGTCTTCCTGGCGCGCGGTCCCCCGCGCCCCTTCTTGGCGGGCGGCAGCTGCGCCTGGTGCGCGGCCAGGAGCTCTCTCTGGCGTCGCAGGTTGGTCTCCGAGTACTCGAAGACACGGCTGGCCGGCACCCACTCGTCCCAGTTCTTGTTCCAGCCCGTGTAGTGTATCAGGTAGGTGAGCGAGCCGGCCTGGGCCTCGGCCGCCGCCCCGCACGCCGCCTCGGCCACCCGCAGGCACTTGGCGTCGTACAGTAGCGCACCGTGCAGGGAAAGCACCTGGTCCCCAACTTGGAAAGGCGGCTTTGGGGCGTCTGCCTCCGCTTCCATTTGCCCTAGGGTCTGGGAGGCCAGGGCGCCGGCCTCGAGCTGGGCCTCCAGGGAACTGGGGGACTCGGGACCGGACTGGGGTGGGGTCCCCGGCTGGAGCTGGAGCAGGAAGCTGTAGGAGGGCCCTGGCTGGGGTTCGGGCTCGATCTCAGGGGCTTCTTCCCACTGGGGCTCGGGCAGGTCCTGGATCCCAGAGGGGCTGGCCTGGGTCTGCAGCACGCCTGGGCTCTCGGGGGCACCTGCCTGCGGCTGCAGCTGCATCTCAGAACCCTCCTCCTGGGCCTCTTGGGGCGGGAACTCGGGGCCACCTGCCTGGGGCTGGGTCTTCCGGGTGGCCTTGGGCGACATCAGGCAAATGGGATCAGCACGACTCCGCACGCCAACAGCAACCTCAGTCAGGATCAGGGTCAGGGTCAAGGTCACGCCAGCTGGCACCACCGCGCTTCTCAGGGTCTGGAACAGCCTTCTCGGATCTGGACCCAAACTGCTACCACCGCCTTACCTTCACTGGCCGGCGGAATGACTGGAGGATGTCTGGAACGATCTGAGGCAGTGCACGTAGTGCTACAGTGCACGTGGAGACTCCAACTGCCCCAAGGCTTATAGCGCAAGCTCAACCTAGCTCCACCCCCACTCCACTCCCTGCAATCCCTCCAGCCAATGGCAAAGGAGCGACGACTGCGCAGGCGCACTAGTAAGGCCTCTCCCCCAACTCTGTTGCTGAGCGTCTCTAAACTTCTTTGGCCAATCTCGAAGGAGAATCGAGGTTCAGGGGTGTGCAACATGACCCCTGCCCTGTCCCCAAATAACCCTAGAAGAGATAAGAATACTTCCTCATGCTGCACAGGCACAAGCCTCATTCGCAAAGGCCTCCCCCCGCCCTTTCACCTTGGCGTCCCTGTTATTTCAGTATCCTGTTCAAATCACTAGTCCAATAGACCATTTTAGATGGCCTCAGATGTTAAATTACTTCCTATTTATTTCATAAATGCCTTATATTTACAAGTCGAATAAGTAGAACATAAGCTCCTTGTGGATTGGGACTGTGCATAGTTTTTTGGTCCTTGTGGTTAAGTCAACAAGCACTTATTAAGCCTTGGCAGAGACAGAACTCCTTACAATCCCTGCCCGACAAAGAGTAGGTGTTTGCTGGTTTGCAGATTCACCACGCAGACTCTTTTTAGGAGTATGGCCAAGGTCTGCCTGGCAACGCTGACGACCCACCTTCTGCCCCTCCCCCCAGTACTGAGCAAGCGCAGCTGTACCAGCCCACTACACCGCCCTTCCCCCACCTCCCATCCCCCACTTGGCATCCCAGGTCAGATCCAGGCATAGACCTGAGTCTCAGAGGGCATTTTTTAGCCTGGTTTGCTGCCGCCCTGTAAACAGCATGGCGGTGGGGTAGCCAATGCTACTTCAATTGTAAAAGGGACCACTCTGAAAGTGAGGGTAGGAAGGGGGGAAAGAATGGAGTTAGATCTCATGTATTCATTGTTAAAATCTGTACAGTAACTGTGGATTTTTGCACCTGGGACAGTGCAATTTTGAGAAGAGCAAAAAGTAGCAATGGTGCTCTTAAATCAACTTTCTAAAGCCTGGACAACAGCCCCATTTGGCAGAAGCTGTTGCTGATGAGGTCACTGTTGGCAGGGTAAGGAATCGGATCTGAGAAGGTGTTCATTTGGGAGGGGAAGCAGGGTTACTGTATCATATTTAGTTATTTTTCTTGCTACCCAGATGCAGTGGGTGCTGCTTAGGGGTGGTGGGAAGTATCTGTAAGACACACCTTTTAAGTTTAATACGCATTATGGTATTACCATTTCCTTCATCATTTTCTTAAATCTAGACAATCGACTAAATAATAATCATTCCCTGATTTGTAATGTCTGCTGATTTCTGTTATGTAAATGCCCACCTGAAAATTTAACAGCTGGCTCTCCAGGATCTGTTGGTGCTGACTCCAGCACAACCCTGCCTATGTACCAAGTACTGCTGTTTCTTCACTACTGAAGGACTGCAACTGACATCATCAGGGCTCAAACTGGGTGTCCTGGGCAAAGCCCTAGTCATCCTGCCCCTGTCAAAGCTTTTTAGCTAATGCCTCTGCTGTTCCTTTCCTTGGATTTCTGGAAGGAATTGAAGCTAAAATGATGTATGGAGGGGCAGCTAGGTGGCGCAGTCAGTAGAGCACCGGCCCTGGAGTCAGGAGGACCTGAGTTCAAATCCGGCCTCAGACACTTGACACAAGTACTAGCTGTGTGACCTTGGGCAAGTCACTTAACCCCAATTGCCCTGCCAAAAAGCAAAAAAAAAAAAAATAAAATAAAATGATGTATGGATAGGAACAAGTACTGGAACTGTTATTCCATAGTATGGAGAACTGTCCTGGTAGGAAGCTTCCTCTATGCAGTTTATCTGAAACTGAGCCTTAGATAGTTAGTTGCAGCACTGAGACAGTGGCTTGGTCTGGGTCCCACAGCCATTCTGTGGCAGAGGTGGAACCTGAACCCAGGTCTTCCTGGCTTTGAGAGGCACATTATGTCTCAGAACTAAAAATGATCAATAATACATATATAGCACAAAAGTTGGGTGAAAAGTACATGTTGGGCCATGGACCTAAATATCATGGTCTTTTGCCTTAATTACTTAAAGCATTTTGACTCTCCCCCACCTCCCAAAAATAAATTCAAAAAACATTACTTAGTTTGCTTATTAAAAGAATGTCTCTGGGCTGTTGGCTAAAGCTAAGTTTTTTCTTCTTGTTATGACATTTTAAAATATATTCCAGTTAAAAACAGTATCCTATAGACTTTTTTTGGCTGTCAGATTTTTAAAATCCTTTCTGACATATTTGACCTCCCAAAACCCACATAAGAAATGTAAATCATGAGCAGAGTCCATAGCCTGCTTGAGTTGTGCTATGGAGTCCGTGGTGGCTATTAAGAGTTCTTTTGCTCTCTTAAAATTCTGTACTGTTCTGCTGTTCACCAGGGACTCCCAAATTATAGTAATCAGAGTTCATTGCCAATCTTCTGATCCTTTCCAAAGAATATCTGAAAACCCATTGGCATGCATTGCTATAGGCCACTTTGGGGCTCATGGTGGTACTGGAGAAACAGAGAACTAGTTAGACCACTCTTGTGGGGCCTTTATAAATCTCCTCAGTTCCTGGGCTGTGCTTTGCCTTGCAAGTGTTATAGAATGAAGTGGTGATGAGAGAGATAGGACATGAAGCTTACTTTTAACAATCCTTCCCTGCTTCCCATCCCCCATCACCTCCACTGAACAGATGTTGTGACCCCTCTCCTTCTCCCAAGAATCAGGCCAGTTTTGCCCTTTCCTCATTCTTCACACCCTTTTTCCCAAACAGCCAAATACAACTCAACAAACTTTAAATTCCAGCTATTGATACAGTGGCCACTAGTGCGCAAGGCTGGATATTAAACAATTTGACCCCTTTCATTCAGTATTTTATTACTTGTTATTTGCTAGGCACAGAGGAACCCTTAATCTTTTCAATCCATGGGAATACAGGGGATGAAATCAACCTTTTCATTTTATTTGTTAATTATCTATATCTTATGTATATCAGTATCTTATTTCCATGAGGAGATCTTTACAATGTCATTATCGATGGTGAAAATTAGATTGTCATTTCCTTTAAGATCAGGGATTTTCTGAGAATAATGTTGATGTGGGGTTAGAACCGTAAAACAATGCAAAAACCTGCACTTAGGGAATCATGAGGTTATGAGATTAAGGTTGTACAGCAGACAAGGAGCAAGGCAAGTGTCTCTTGTTTGTTTATATCATAATGGTGCTCCATTTTTAATATCCTCACCTACATCTGCCTCAACCTTTTCTTTGCAAAAGACTTTAAGGCCTACCTGACTCCATCCCAAAGTACCTCAGGGCACTTTCTTTAAGGCTTTGATTTAATATCATTTTGATTATTAAGCGCAAGAATTTTACCAACTGTGTAACCTGATTTCACACTCCTTCAGCCCAGCCATTTTTCATAGAGCTAAAACTATTTAGTCTTATTGCTAGTCTCCCCAAGCTTCCATGGACTTGGGAGTTACTAATTTTAGGTGGAAAACCAATATTTTATGGGTGGCATATTGAAGGAAATAGAGAGAAATTAAAGCTTCATTCTGAAAAATCAATGGAGTTTGGGAAAACTAAGAGGTGTAGAAGTGTTTGAAGTTTCTTTGAAATTTCCCGTGATCCCGCAGCCTCAGAGCTGGAGAGGAAATTCAGAGGTTGTTGAGCCCAGCCTACACTTGGACTAGTACCCACGATAGCATTTCCTACATGTGGATATTCTTAAAGACTCCCAGCGACCATAAAGTTTTTCTTTTTATCGACTTGAAGTCTGCCATTGTGACTTTCATTTATTAATCCCCATTTTGCCCTCTAGAGCCAAGAAGAGCAAGTTTAATTGTCGTTCCCATGATAGTCCTTAAAATATTCGAAAGCAGCTATCAAGACCACCTCAGCCTGTACTTCTGTAGGCCAAACACCCCAAGTTGGTGGACATGTAATTGCAGATTCCTATCTGCTTACAGTATAACTAATCATCTCTTATAGTGTGCAGAACATTAAAATATTCAGCATGCTTTCACAAATATCAGATTTGATCTTTACAGATTTTGATCATTCTCATCACATCATTATCCTGATTTAATAGAGGAACAAACTAAAGCTGAGAGTGAATGAGTGACTTACCAGTGAGCGGCAGAGTCAGGACTAGGTCCTTGAAGGCAGAGGCTTTTTCATTTTTGGCTGTTTCCCCACTCATAGCACAGTGCCTTGTTAGGTGATAATAAATATCTATTAAATGAAATTCTGACTTGTAGTCCAAAGTTCTTTCCCTCATGCCACGTTATTTGCTGTCACTTTTTAAAAGGATAACAAATGTGTAAGTCGTATCAATAGGTGAACTGAAACTCTCAGTGTCAACCTTTTAAATTGTTTAAATGATATAGATCCTAGAAGTGCCATAGAACCTGCTAAGACATGGTTCCTTGGGAATTACCAAAAGCAAGATAAATAGGAATATCTCAACTCAGAAACAGTCTTTACTGAATAGTCGAGGACATGGTATACTTGGAAAACCCCAGAGGATCAGGAAAGAAACTAATTGAGACGATTATTCAGTAAATTATCAGAATATAGAATAAATCATAAAAACCATCAGCACTTTTAGGTAGCAATTTTTAAAAAAGAGTGAATGAGAAATCACATTAAAAAACCATAAAGTGCCTGAAATATTTAGGTGTCAATCTTCTATGACATATTCAATATTTATATAAATAGAATTATAAAACACTCTGTAAAGAAATAAAGACAAATAATTGAAAGATTATTCATTGCTCATGGTTGGGCCATTCCATGCCATTGTAATAAAGATCATGATATTACTTAAATTAATTTACAAATTTGGTGCTGTACCAATCACACTATCAAAGGGTTATTTATAGAGGTAAATAAATAGCAAAATTTCTTTGAAGAGACAAAAGGGAAAATATGAAAAAGAAGTAGAAATAAAGGAAGAATGGCACTCCCAGACCTCAAATATGGTATAAATCAGTAACCATGTAATAAATCTGATATTTTTTAAAAATAGAAATGTAGGTCAGTGAAAATGATTAGATAAGCCCAAGTACACAAACTACTTGGGAAGTACCCCATTTTTGTCACAAGAGCTGATGAGAAAACCTGAAAACAATTTGGTTTCAAATGGACAGACAACCTAAAGATAAAAAGTCATGTCATATTAAAAAACAAACTAGAGGGAAATTGAAGGAAGTACCTTTCACAAATATGTGCAAGGAGAAAATTAATAACCAAGAGATCGAAATTCCAAAAACAATTTTAATTACATGAAATAAAGAGACTTTTAATCACAAGACATTTTTAAAAAAGCTTTTTTGTGTGCATGAACAAAATCTCTGAAGCCAGAATAGAAGAAAAATGATCAATTGGGAAAAAATATTCCATCCAGTATCTCTGATTAGGGTCTGATGTGATCCTGTTATATCCAGGATCTGTAGGAAATTAACACATATATACAAGATCAGGAGCTATTCCCAAAAGGATATGTACAAACAGCTCTGAAAAAGAATTTCAAATTATTAACAATCATCAGAAAGATTCTTCTAAATCACTAATAATGACAGAAATGCTATTAGGTAAACAATTCTAGGGCTTTCACCTTCTATGCAATAAATTGATAACAAAACAATGTTATATGAATGTAATAGAATATTATTGTGACCTAAGAAATGAATATAAGAAATGCAGAAAAAACATGAGATTCATTTGAGTGAATACAAAATGAAGTAAGCAAAACTAAGGAAACAGAATTCATAATGACAACAAATATCTCAATGCAAAGCACAGTGAAGTGAAATTAAACACTGTACAATTACATATACCAAAAAGAATGTGTTATGAAAGCAGAAATCATGAAAAAAAGGTTTTTTTAAAAAAGGAAAGGAAAAAAACCTCCATACTCCTATATGAATGCTCCTTCCAAGTCTCTTTTGCTATAGGTCTGTCCATTCCACACCCACTAACTGTGGATATGTTCATCAGCCCTTAAGTATTCAGTCATCATCTCTATTCAGCTGATTCCCAGATCTATATATCTGTCCTTAGTTTATCCTCTGAGAATCTTTCATCTCTACGTACTGGATTTTTTGAACTGGTCATCCCAGAGACATCTCAAAGTCAACAGATTCAAAACAGAGCTCACTGTTGTTCTCCCAAACCCAAGCCTCTTTCAGACTTCTCTATTGGTGTCAAGATCACCACCATCCTTCCAGTGGCCCAGGTTCACAACCTTTATGTTGTCCTCGATTCCCCTCTCTTCCACATCCCATGAATCTAGTCTGTTGTGAAATCTTTTAATCATTTTCCTCTACAACAAAACTTGCTTATATCTTCTTCTCTGTACTCACACAGTCACCATTTTATTTCAGGTTTTCTTCATTGTTTTTCAGGACTATTATAATAGCTGTCTAATTGGACTCTCTACCTTAAGCCCAGATACCAGTGCTAACCTTCTAAGGCTAACTTCAATCTATTCTGTATTTATATTTACCTGGTTATGTACATGCTGTATTCCCCATATTTATGCGAGCTCCTTGGGGGATGGGATCATTTTTGCTTTTGCGTTTTATACGATGCACTTACATTCTTGATTCTTAGTATATTCAGTTGTTGCATGTAATGTAGAATGGCTGCTTTTTGAGGTAGGAGTTCCCTTCCAACTCTGAGATCCCATGATTTTGTGATCTGATGAGATTTGACTTCATCACAGCAGAGGCTTCAGCTGGGACTTTTTTTTTTTACTGTGTGAATATAATAACTGTCCCATGACAGCTCCCCTATGGGTTCACTTGTTTGTGGCTCTGCTAACGATATGCCTGAGATCTTTAGGCACTGTGAACACTAAGGGATTTGACTGTGATACGTCTGTGTCATGAGGAGAGCAGAATTTGTGCTTTTGACAGTACCTTCTGAGCCTTCCTTTCTTCTTTGGAACCTGACTGGGACACGGACAGATAACAAATATAGAATACTGTACTTGGTCCTTGCAGCCAGGAGAGACCCCGATTTGAATTCCAGAAAAGACATGTACTGGTTGTTTGAATTTGGATGGCATTGCACCCCTCTGAGTTTTAGTTCCCTGTCTTGTAGAATGAAGATAATATTTGTATTGCATACTACACAGAATTGTTGTTTGGAAAGTGCTTTGTAAACACTATAGGAATGTGAGTTATTATTTATAGCTTAACTTATATTCCGTCCCAGGTCACATATTTGTATGTAACGGGGTCAATATTTAAAACAAATCATTAATAATTTTGATAGGTGGTTACACTATGCAAATATTCAAATGGGTTCAGAGATCACAATTTTTTCAAATAAATTTTTACCTAAATAATTTCCTGGTTGAGTACATAAAATATTTGAGAAGAGAGGGAAGGCACTGGATCAAGGACATTTTAATATGAACCTGTCAGATTGCCACCTTTCATGGGGGTTTATTTATCATAGTGTTTATCAAAATGGCACTCCTTTATATCACCTCTTCACAAAGAAGATGTCTATCACTGTCAATTTTCCAAAGGGATCATCCATCATTTTTTGCAGAAAGTCAAATCTTTCATTCTATAGGCTCTAAATGTGTCGAGCTCAGTTGAGATGAGTCTGTTCCATGAAAAGGGATTTGAGGATTCAGGATACTGTACTTCACAGCAAGCACTGGCTCTTATAACTAAAACTTTGTTTTTTCAGTAGGTTTTAGTTTTGTTTTGGGTTTCTTTGGCCATGAGAAAATGATTTGTGTGACAATCTATCATTTTTAGGCCTCAAATCTGAAAGGATTTATTAACATATTTTAGTTGATAGCAATTGGTTCAGGAAGGAGGAATTGAGTCTTTCAGACAAGTGGGAAGGAGAAGGAACAAACACAGGCCAGTCAGTAAGTAGTTGGAGCCTGAAGACATCACCATATGGCAAGTGAATGAGCCATGGAAAACAGAGGACTTCCTTCTTGTCACTGAGAATACTCCATCTGGTAGAAGGTTGACGGGTGTTAGTAGGTCAATATGGGGCAATGTTGAATTATCTCTGCCTGTCTTGTCTGGATTTTTATTATTTCTATTTAGTAGTAGTAGATGTCCATCAAACATCCCGATAATCTTTTTAATCTTTTTTTTTAGAAATGACATTGAAATTCCCTACAATTAATAGGACGATCCGTGCCACATCACTCTAAAACAGAATTTAATGTCTAAACTTGAAAAGTAGAAATTAATCTTTTTAAGATATTCAGCTTAGCTACAATTAAATGTTGGCCTATGATTTTGGTTGGTCAGGTGGTATGTTTTATTGTAATTTTAGAGCTGTCTATATATTGTAGCACCACTAAATTTTTGGAAAAGAATTATAATTTTCTACTTGAGAATACCCAAATTATTCAAAACACTATTGTTGAGAAAAGATGAGACTTGCTGCGGTCAATCTGATTTTTTTTTTACAGATCAGCATTGGAATATCAATAATAGTGAATGACTCAGTAAGGCCACAGAGACCAGATGGAGATTTTCTTGACTGCAAAGTGGAGTGGAATCCTGAAAACAGACCAAAAAAATAGATACTAGAGAAGAAATACTGCAGGAAAGAATTTGAGTCTTAAACACACACACACACACACACACACGTACATACATACATATGCATGCATGCATATGTGTGTATGTGTGTGTATATAAATACATATATATGTATATAATGTATATATGATAATTAGGGTGTAGCATTTGCTCTGAGTTTGTCCAGTGAAGATTTGGGTTTTCCAGTTAAGCATTTCTTCCACAGCACTCTGTCTACAATTTGGATCACTGCCACCACATCAAAAAGAGTGTTGTCAATGTTGTTGTCTTCCATCCCTGGTTCTAGAAGAGGACCAAAGACATCATGAGTGCGAGGTTTTGACTTGCTCGTGAAGTCAATTTAAGTGAGCAGAGCATGAACCAATGGTTGTTTTAATCCATATATGAAAGATTGAATTAAAGAATAAAACAACACTTGTTTTCAACAGGATCTGATGCACTCTCCCTACTACCCCACCTTCCAAAAGCCTTTATATGATTGTTTTTTTTTTCACCCTCCAGTTAAACTCTGGAGCATTTTTAGTTTCCCACAAGTGGTTAACACAGACATCCTTCCATTGCTTTCACTAACTTCACCCCCAGCCTGGTTTATAGAATCTGGAAGGGTCTGTCCTTTCCTAGCTATCACAGAGAACTAAATGACACGTTCCTTATATATATGACAGTCAGACTCTGGTAATAGGCTAGAATCTGGGGACTATCGACATTTTGCCTGGCTGGACAAACGTGCTTAGGTAAGATAATTCCCCAAAAGCCCATTGGCCTTCAGAACACTAATTTAACCCTTTGGCTGGAAACAGTACACAATTTACTCTATTTCTTTAAACAAAAATGGTGCTTTATTCAAGAGGAGGAAGATATCTTTTAAAGAACTCTTGATCTTATAAACCAGATGCTAAATTAAGGAGAGCAGAGAACGTAGATTTTTTTCTCAGTGATAGTTACTTGACTTCACCTGTCCAAAGGAACATAAATTTATGTATTCCAAATTTCCCTATTTCCATCTAATCACCCTGAATCAGTCTTGTCTCTTCTCCCTCTTATTCCCTTTCCCCCAACCCTGTTTATCAAGTGTCAAAGCTCTTTTTTTTAAATTCTCCCTCTGCCACATCTCATGCTTTCCTATCTTTCTACCCATGCTACCAAAGTCCTATCTCATCATATGTCATCCAGATTATTGTGATAACCTCCCAATTGGTCAGCATGCTTCTAACCACTCATCTTTCGAAACCATCCCTTACACTACTGTCGGATATGTCTAATGCAAAGGTGTGTCCATGTCACTCTCTTAGAAGTCTTCAGTGGTTCCTACATTTAGGGACCTTCAGAATCTGGCTCCAACCTACCTTTCCAGACTAAACTCGTTTTTCTCTACTTAATGCATTCTGTGTTCTAGTCATATTTATACTGCAAATTTGGCATTCTAGTTCTTTTTTTGTGCATTTGTACAAACTATTCTTCATGTCCGGAATGAGTCCTTCCTTACCCCCACCTCCCAGAAACCTCTTGTAAGCTCAGCCCAGGGATGACCTGTTCTGTGAATCCTTCCCCAAGTCTGCCAGTTGTTAGAGCTTTCCCTTTCTCAAACTACCTTGTATTTATTCATTTGTGTACATGTTGAGTGTACTCTCTTTATCGAGCCCTGTCCATACTGCATGAACCAAGCAGCTACATATCGTAGCAGACACTATGAGACAGGATAGAATATGTCAGACTTTGGGCTTATAATCTCACAGGCTCAAAGGGCTTAGTGATAGAAGTGAACTTTGAATAAGATAACTCGAGATGATACGTTCCAATGCCCTTTTATTCCACGAGAGAATTGAGGTCCACAATCAATTTAAGTGACTTGACTGAGGCAAGGTTAGTACTATGTGCCATACACACTGTCCTAAGCACTGAGGGTACAAAGAGAGGCAAAAACCTAGCCCTCGCCTTCAAGGAACTCACATTCTAAATGGGAGATAACATGCAAATAACTATGTACAGATAATATAGATATAGATATAGATACACACACTATATGTATGTATGCATATGTGTATATACACACATTTGTAGATATACATATATAGTATAAATGGAAGGGCACCTTAGAAGAAGGGCAGCAGCATTGTGTGTGTGTGTGTGTGTGTGTACGAGAGAGAGAGAGAGAGAGAGAGAGAGAGAGAGAGAGAGAGAGAGAGAGAGGGAGGGAGAGAGAGAAAGGTCATTCAGAGAGTATGTAGCGGAGCAGGAATTAGAATTCTGCCCTCTAACTCCAGTCCATCACTGCCTCCCCAAAGCTATGCCAGCAAACTGCACAGATGTTACTGAGAAAGAGAAAAAAAGTACAGAAAATGGTCAGTAAGCTCAAAACCTCAAGCGATGGCAAAATTAGCTCCAAAGTTAGATGACAACAAAACTTTATATTGATTTAAGAATAATCTTGGCTGAATGGCTAAAATTTTGAGTTTTCTACCTTGGAAGAAAAGTAGTTAGGTCAAATGTGACAAGTGATCATGCTGATATTATCCAATTATTGGTTTATATTCAGCATTTTCATTTTGTAACTTTTACTACAATGCAACTATTAATGTTTTCATTGAAATTACATTTTTTTTTTCCTTTAAGGGCTTTGCTTGAGAGGCAGTGTGACATAATAGAGAGAATGCTGGTTTTAAGACCTGGATTCAAGACCCCGCTTTGATGCACACTGGCTATGTTTACAGATAGTTTCCTTATGCTAATGAATTGATGGGACCTTATGTTGCTGACATTGCTTATGTTCATAAATAACCTTTTATTCATTTTAAAGCCCGTTTTTTGTTCTGGCTTAAACATATGTGCAATTTTAGAGTAAAATCGATCTTTATAAAATTACAAAACTTTACTGGAATGTGTCATAATTAGAGCGAGGACTCGGAATAGGCAAGAATATCAGCCTACAAGATGGCACAACAATGGGAACTCTTCTTTTGTACTTCTTTATAAAAAACAAATGAATCTACTTTAAATGTAGGAAAATCTTTCTATGAGATTCAGCTATTTGCATGTGATAATTCAAATCATAGGTGTTACAGGGAAGGATTAAAACTCCAAGAGCCATAAACACAGGGAGGTTAGAATTTTCCAGTCTTGCGTTGTTTCTGCTCTGAATCACCATAATTAAACAATATCTTTGTATTTCTATGGAACTATCTGCTTCTCAAAATACTTTCATGTATGTTATTAGATAATCTGGAAATATTTTTTGAGTCTGTACTGTGTACATACCATTATGCTACATGCTGGGGAAGTCAAATCATGTCAAGCCAACGAGTGTTTATTTTATTCATTTGTTTCTGTTGTGTCTGACTTCCTGACCCCATCTGGGGTTTTCTTAGTAAAGATACCGGAGTGGTTTGCCATTTCCTTCTCCAAATCATTTTACATATGAGGAACTGAGGCAAACAATGACTTGCCCAGTATCATATAGGTAGTAAGTATCTGAGGCTAGATCTGAACTCACTAAGAAGAGTCTTCCTGACTTCAAACCTGGCACTCTATCCATTCTCCCACCTAACTGCCCTTAAGCATTTATTAGGCACTTATTATGTACTGGGTACTGTTCACAGCGCTGGGGATACAAAGAAAGGCAAACACAAGCTGTGTCCTCCAGGAACTCCCATTCTAAATTAAATAATCCTCTATGGCTAGCAAGCATTTCTCTTCCAACAATGCTAAATTGTTAATAGGTAGTGAAGGTATTACCCTCATTGTATAGGTTTAAAAAGTCTTTAAGGAGGTTGGGACTTTTCTGAATGACATAAAAGTGTGTGTGTGTGTGTGTGTGTGTGTGTGTGTGTGTAAGGTTTATAAATTACTTTCTACTTAACAACCCAACCCTACAGGATAGGTAATCAATGAATCAGATAGTGCTTATCCTACTATCCCCATTCTACAGATGAGAAAATTGAGGCCTTGAATCATTACTTGTCTTGCCACAGTTAGTGAGAATATCAGGACTGGGACTCAGATCTCCTTATTCCAGCCCTATGCTCTGCACTCCCTTGCCCTTGATAGTGTTGAGGCCAATCAGTTGAATCACTCAGTATTGTGTTTAGTAGTCAGATCTTAGAAACAACATTTTATTAGGAAATATCCAAGTAGCTGTTTTGGGGATAGCTGCCCAGTAACGATTCCTCTGGGACTGAGTGGCCCAATTTGAGCCAAGAAGGCTGGGTCTTATATACTCTCTTGAAAAATTTTCATGGAAAGTTTTAGAAAATATCCTGTAATGCGGGGTTTGATATTAAAGATGTAACTTACGAAGAATATTTACCAAAGATATATTTTATGATGTTAAATCATAGTTTCATATAGCTTAAACAATATAGATATTATAAATTATAAAGATTTGAACAATAGTTTTATGACAAGCTAAGTTTTCTCTTGTCATATAAAAAATATTAGAGTTCTCTCATATCTTGTAGAGCATATGCACGTAGGCCAGTTGGTTTTAATCAGCCACCACCAGTGCTTTAAATGTAGAATGCCTAGTAAACTTTAGAGAAGCCTTATGTATTTCTTGATCCCAATTTGGTATAATTTGAGGTCCTAATATTTTACCTCTACACTAGAGAAGATGTATTAGTAATAATGTACAGATCTGTAGTACTTTATTGTTTACAAATGGTTTAATCTCAGCAGTCTGGTGAGGTAGGTTGTGAAGGTGTTATCATCCCTGTTTTGAAGACGACTTCAATTGGTAACAATGGTCACACAGCTACTAAGTGGGGAAGCCATCATTTCAACCTAGTTCTAAGGAGCTCTTTGACTCCGTGGACTGAGTCATAATTGAAGCCAGGGCTCATAACCCCAAATCCAGCATGCTCCCCTGGTCCTTCCTGGATGTCACGCAATCTCAATCAACAGATCTCTTCCACTAAGTGAGAATTACCTGTTACAAAAACGAAAACTGCCAAAATTTTGTCAGTTTTCTCGGAGCAATTATTGTAATATTCAGTATAGAATTCTTAGTTCTCGAAACAAAATAGTTAATAACAATTATCAGAAATTTCCTGCCAGGCTATTACTAGGAGTCATATTTCGTGTCACTGCTGGAAACTCGCTCTTTGCTTCCACTGACCTTGCCGAGAGTTTAACTATCACAGCCATACAAAAAGCAAATGGGAAAATGTAAGGGATGTTGCCTGGCATTTGGGAAATAATTAATACAGAATCCTTGCTTTCTAAAAAAGGTGAAATGTTCTCCACAGTCATATTTAAAATGGGTGGTAATGATCTCCATAATTAAGTTAAATTTATATAAAAAGAGAAGTTGCAACCAGAATCTACTCTGTGCTGGAAAATTACTGCAGATGCTTATAACAGCCCAAGTCTGAATAAAGTGCATTCCTTGCATGCGGAAACAACAAAGGAAAGGCTCCATAGGACAGAGGTAACCAAAGCCCTCCTAAGGCTTTCCCAGGCTTCTAAGTCCCCCGTTATCTCCAGTCTCGGTTCTTCTGATCCTTCCACCTGCGCCTCACTGTTAACACAGAGCAATGGGTTGTAAGGAAGGAGCCCCTTCCACCCGTCCTGAGCCAGAGCAGGTGGGTGTCCACGGAGGGCCAGTGCTGAAGCCAGAGCCAGCTCCCGAATTGTGGCATACGCTTAACGTGGGGAAGAGGAGAGGTTAGGAGGCCCGAGGGGGCATCGCCGCAGACGGGCTGGGGTGGGGTGGGGTGGTCTGCGGCTCCTGCTTCTTAGTCCTCATTCCGTGTGCCCGGGGCCGCTAAGCCCAGGTGGGGGCGAGTGTCAGGAGTTGGAGACTGGCCAGTGTGCTCCGAGGCCCGGGCACTTTATTGCACGGTCATTACCCAGATAACTCATTAACGTGCTAGAGCCAGGATTAATGTGTCTACATCCATTTATAGACACCCGTGTATATGTTTATAGACACATACACGCACGGCAGCCAGGTGGCGCCGTAGTGCATAAGGCAGCTGGCATCAGGAGGACCCGCCTTCCTGAGCGAAATCCTGCCTCACACACCTATTAGCCGTGGTGACCCTGGGCAAGTCACTTCACTCCGTTTACCTCAGTTTCCTCATCTGTAAAATGGGCTGCAGAAGGAAATGCAAACCACTCCAGTATCTTCGCCCAGGAAACCCCAGGTGGGGTCACAGAGTCAAATTCTGCCGAACAACAAAAATCACCCACACCTACACATGCAGGTATAGACGAACAGACGTTTTTGTTGAGTTGTTTCGGTCAGCCAAAGATACTGGAGCGGTTTGCCATAGCCTTCTCCAGCTCATCTTACAGGTGAGGAACTGAGACAACCAGGGTTAAATGACTTGCCCGAGGTCACCCAGCCGGATTCGAACTCAGGAGCCGCGGGTGTAGCGCTCTGTGCACACTGGCGCCACCTGGCGCCGTGAATACGCATGCACCATGTGTGCAGGGATTTCACCGGCTGATTTCGATTCACTGAGCCACAAAGTCCTATGGCATGGCATGTATTAACGTTACAAGTGTTACTGTCGTTTGACCCGCAGATCCCTCGGGATCCCTTGTTTTTATGTCCCGACTGCGGGAAAAAAAGGGTTTTATCTGTACAGAAATATTCCTAACAGAACATTTTGCCACAGCCAAAAACCAAGGGAAAATAAAACTGTCTCCGCCCGCCGGAGGCTACGAGAATACAGGCACCTGGAGCCTGTCCAGCAGCGCCCCGGGCCAGGCCCCAAACCACCGCCGGAAGCCCCAGCGACGACTTCGCTCGTTACACTGGAGTCATTTCTGGACGACTCCCCACGAGGCATAAAGTAACCCAGAAGTGACTCCCGACGTCACACCGGGGTTCTCCGAGCATGCCCAGTCCTAACCTGGCATCCATCCAGCGCCTACTGTGTGGAAGTGCAGCTTCCTCTGATTGGCTACATTCGGCTTCGAACTTGGCGAGGCCCGGGGCTCTTTTCCGAGGACGGAGATAAAGGCAGCCAATCAGAGGAGGCTCTCTCACCCACGTGGTTGACAAACCTGGCCAACTCCAAGGCACCTCCAGGCTGGCTCGCTTTGAAAACTGGGCATGCGCAGAGAAGCCGGTGTGATTCCTGTTAGTTACTCCGGACTTGGGTGGGCGGGGCTAGAGGAGGAACATGTCGCCTTTCCTTGTAACAGTGAATTTGAAAAAGGGGGAAGGAAGGGAGGAAAAAAAAGATTTATTAACTGCTTCATGTTTGCCAGGCGCTGTGTTAAGCCCTTTACAAACATCATTTGATCCTCACAACCCTGGAAGAGAGGGACTGTTGTTATCCCCATTTTACGGAAGAGGAAACTGAGGCAGAGGCAATGACTTCCAGGTTCACGCAAGTAGTGAGTGTTTGAGGCTGGATTAGAATTCAGGTTTTCCTGACAAGTTATACACATTGCCTGGTTGTCTCAGAAAATAGAGAAATAGAGAAGATAGAGAAAAAAACATTTCAGAAAAAAATGAATTCATTTAGAAAACCCGACATTATATGCAGTGTTCCACACCCACGAACCCCTCACCCACCCTCACCCCGAAAGGAGGATGGGGGAGGGGTCCTCCATTTGGCGGGGCCGAGATTGCTCTTCATGATGTTGTGCTCTGGAATAGAGTTTTACCTACGGCTTTTGTTTGTATGTTGTCTAGATCCCCCCTCTAACTCCTGTGCCCCTCCCAGACACTCGTCCTTTGTAAAAAAGAAAAGAGAGGAAAAAACCCAACAAAACCGAACCAAACCCACACACACCTCCCGTGACGCGCGGTCCGCAGCCTGCCCAGCGCTGACCATTCCAGCCTTTGTCATCTTTGCCAGTTTGCTGGGACCAAGCTAAAGCTCGACATTGTCTTGGTTTGCATTTCCCAGATTATTAGTGATTGCAAATATCCTTTCACACGGTTGTTAATAGCTTGCGATTCTCTTCAGAACCATTTGTCCATCTGATGGGAGTCCGAATGCGGGCACGCTGGCCAGTCTCCAACTACAGACGCTCACTGCCACCTCTGCCTTTCCCGGGGCTTTGCAGCCCCAGGCACACAGATTATTTTTCTCTTTATTATTTTTTATTGTTTTTTTTTTCCCCTTTGGGTCTGTGATTTTTCACGACATGACTATTAATATATGTGTTTTGCGTGATTGAACGTGTATAACCCAGGTCAGATTGCTTCCTGTCTCACAGAGTGCGGAGATAAGGGAGGGAGAGAAAATTTGGAATTCAAAAATATTTTTAAATGAATGTCAAAAATTGTCTTTACATTTAACTGGGGGAAAATAAAATATTAAGAAAAAAAACAGGTGTGTTCATACCCTTTGAATACTGACGGCCACTAGTGTAAGTGTAGGGATGAAACCATTCCATTAACTAGATGGTGACATAGCTTAATTAATCACAATAGGCCTTAGACTAACTACTAAAAGGGTTTTGAATGGACCAGAATCCCATAGGCTGAGGAAACTTAGCCATGTCCAGGGATCATCTATAAATTATTGAGAAGGGGAATTCTAGAAATTGAAATGAATATGAATTGTAGTTAACCGCTATTGAGCAGGAATTCTCTGG